>NW_010205872.1:0-1645 GCF_000695765.1 Mesitornis unicolor
CGGCGGGGTCCAGCGACAGCCACCACCGAGGGCAACGCGTTCCTCCACCACCATCAGCGCAGCACCAGAGCTCTGTTTGTCCTGAAATGCTGTGTCTGCATTTGAGTGCCTGAACTGAGCGTTGGACTTCGCTGTGTTGCGCATTGCATAGAGTATATGGTGGTTTTGATACTCGACATAAGCATTAGATACTTACTTTTAAAATTTCAGTATCGTTATAAAGCCATCAAGAAAGTCACTTGTCTGCTGATTGCATCTCTGCAGTTTGAAGCAATTCCTGAACCAGTCCAATTAAGTTGGTTATAAAATACTGGGCTTTTTATCTTTTATTCATGACCTGACAGTTTCTCCACAGAATGCCTTTGGACTAGGACATCACTGATCAAGGAAACAAAACCAACCTACTTGAATTAGTAGAAATGATGTGGAGTCCAAACAGCCTTTCAGTTTTCACTGATAAACAGCCAGATGGGAGCCTTGCAGATAACTGAGAGATGCTTCACAGTGATCCTTCAAACGATGCAAATACTGAACAAAATAGTCAGTTGAATGTTTGCAGTCTGTTTGATTTTGATTACTTTATTCCTTTGGTTTTCCACCTCGTTTCAGAATGATTTGAACCCCAGTGCAGCAAAAATTCTAAGGAACTGCTCCATTTCAAGCACATTGAAATTATCATTAGATCTAGTGCACTGTAAGTTAGTGGGGAATCATTCACATCAGGTGTCTGTGCACATATGTTTTAGAATTCAGACCTATTTATCAACCTTACTCAGTTCACAATGAACTCCTAGGGAAAAAAAACCTTACAGTTTAATCTTAGAAAGATAGCCATAAAAGTTTCAATATATGGTGTCACATTGGTTCTACCTGTAACAAGACTTAGTGAAGAAAAGACAGGATAGGAAGGGGGAAGTTGTATTTTATGTGCTGGATGGTTCCAAACAGGATAAAGCCTTGAGTAACCTGGGCTGATCTTGTAGTTGCTCATGCTTTGAGCAAGAAGTTGGTCGAGAGACATCGTGAGAGCCCTTCCAACCTGAAGTATGCCATGATCCTGTGAGTCAGTCTATTACAGTAAAGGGAAGAGCTGTTCCAAACAAAAGATTTTTGAGGAAGAGCTGGGGAAAGTTAACAGTAAATGACAGTGTCATTTATTTCTTTCCCCCCCCTTACATTTTAGCTGAAAATAGTCATTGATACCTATAAGCAAGCTAAAAACGGTCCAAAATATTTATATATAGTGTCTTTGACTATCTTTCCTTTTTTGATCAACTCTTCCTGCACTGTAAGATACACAAGTATAGCAAAGCAACTTGAACAAACAAGTCTGATGCTAATGGTCCCTGATACAAATGTAGAAGAGACTGCATGCAGCTCCTCTGAGAGGATGACAACGCATACATCTTGCAGCCTACAAAAGAGAAGGCTTAAAATGGCAAGGAAAATCTTACTTTTTAATTGCTTGGTAGCGATGGAGGTTATAACTTCGCCTACCTCGGAGCAATGGCAGTGTGCAGACCCCTAGGTTACAGGCAGCCCTGGGATGGCTCCTGTGTCCAGGCTGTCAGGGAGACTGCAAACAGCTGTGCAGGAGTTGTTTTAGCCTCTATGTGCCACAAGCAGCATCCAGGAACCATAGCAG
>NW_010205872.1:1676-6121 GCF_000695765.1 Mesitornis unicolor
TGATCCTTTCTGAGGGAGTATGCCAAATCAATAGTAAGTCTAAAAAGACAAAATTGCTAAAAACCTACTACAGTTGCATAAAGATGCCTGCCTCTGGGAAGTCATGTAAAAAGGGAATGCTGTGTCATATCCCGTCCCCATCTATGTCCTTGCAAAGAGGAAGTAGCTGGACCGCCTTCAGCACAGCTAGATGTACCTATAATACATTCCCATTGCAATAAAATCAAGTCACTGGAAATACTTGTGAACTTTCTGCATTGTCCAAATGTAGTAACAGTTATGGTATTACAACACTATCTGGACGTAAAGCTGTTGCTCAGCTGTCTAATCTATAGAGAGCGTACAGAAAAATCTTTGCTACATATATAACCTTTTGGCAGATTTTGTTCTCTTAAATGTGGGACTCAGTGGTAATGTTTACTTTGTCCTCATGTTTCAGTTGAAGGTTAAAGTAGGGAAGAACTAGACCTATAATGAGGTCCAAGGGCTGTTTCTGAGTTCAGAGATCTCCTGACAAAAGTAGCTATGACAAGCAGGGTGGGGTAGGAGAAAATGCTGGTCTTAGACCGTGCCGAGCTCCTACAATGGGGGCTGAAGTTGTAAACTGTTCTTTAGAAAATAGTTTTCCTACTCTCCTGCCAAAATCTGAGCCCAAGTCCCCATCTTCAGCTGCACTATCTGCGTCTGCCTAGCAAACATCTCAGATGTGTACCTTCATTTTCTTATGACTTCCTTCAGAAAAGAAGGATCCCAAACCCATTCCTGGAAATCTTAATTCCCTGCTCCCTACCTTCCAAACAAAAAAAATGGTGTCTGTAGCTGCTTGGTGGTGCCCAGGTACATGGTGGTGCAGGCACTGGAGCCACAGAAACCCATTACTGCATGTCACTGTTGTCCTGGTAACTGCTGTGTGCCCTTACCCTACAGTGAGTTGGAGGTATTTGAGATTACTGTGATTACTCACTGTCTGCTGGGCTGGGGGTAAATCCTGCCTGAGGGCAGTTATGACAGCTCAGCTATACCATAGTCTGCTTGATAGAGGTTGGCTTATACAGAAATGCAGCATCCTTGAAGAGCTGCTAGGACTACATTTGCCTAAGGCCAGTCCTGACAAGTCATAGTGTAACTGAGGTGGTATCCATCCATCCATCTGTTATAGGGGCATCAAGAGACCCTTCATAATTGGTGATGAGAAGAAGAAATTTGAAAGCATGTGTCAGTGGACCAAACAGAGATGTTCGCTTCGGGCTGAGACAAATTGTGCTCTAGAAACACAAGTTCCTCTCCTTTGACTATAAAGGGACCCTATGGGAACCAGTTCAGGTCTGCAGTGGGGATGCTGGCTTTTAGATGGATGAATCCAATCTTAACTGCCTGGTGATGAGTGAAGGATACATATTTTGAGCTTGCAGCTCACCATAATTAATGTTACAATAATGTATGATTGAGTATGCATTATGGCTTACAGCAGGGACAAACTTTATTCCTTGTTTGGAAATTCCCGGGAGTCTATAGGACTGCCATCAGTCTGCCAAGGCAAGCCACAGTCCACAAAGACTACACAGGCATAACTCACCAAAAGCATGACAGGCTTTTAGTCTGGTAGATATGAGGCTGTGAGGCAAGACAGTTTCCCATCATTTAGCAATGACTTTGCAGCAAAGCTCATAAAACACTGTCTTGTCTTTACACCACTAACATTTTCCATGTGAGTGTATCTACGTATCTGCAGTATTGTAAAGGACAGCTGTAAGGGAATTGCCCCTACTGCATTTGCGTATAGGTTCCACCCAGTGCATATATTATTTTCTCTCTGTCACTGCTTTACCACTATCCCTGCTATCCAGCTAAACCACCAAATGTATATAGCTTTTCCAAAATGAAAAATTGGTATTAGCTGAAGAAAACTTGTCTCCCAGATTAGATGCTTGAGAAAGTCTTACATGTTGTGTGTTAACAAAGTAGGCAGCTAAACTCCACACAGCTGCTTGCTCACTCTTCCACTATGGGATGGGTGAGAGAATTGAAAGGGCAGGAGTGAGAAAACCTGTGACTTGAGATAAGGACAGTTTAATAAAGAGGGGAGGAAAGGAAGAAGAAAAAATAAAAAGTGATGCAAAATGCAGCTATTCACCACCAGCCATCAGATGCTCAGCCAGTCCCCAAGCTACACCCCCCTGGAAACACCCTCCCCCTTGCCCCCAGCTTTTATTGCTGAGCATGAGGCCATGTGGTCTGGGATACCCCTTAGTCAGCTAGGGTCAGCTGTCCTAGCTGTGTCCCTTACAACTTCTTGTGTACCCCCAGACTACTGGCTGCAGGGACAGTGTGAGAAGCAAAGAAGGCCTTGGTGCTGTGCAAGCACTCCTCAGCAATAGCTAAACCATTGCTGCGTTAGCAGCACTGTTTTGGTCACCAACCTAAAACATAGCCCCATCCCAGCCAGAACCAGTACTCTGCGTCACAAGGTACCAAACATAAAGCATGAAAAATGTATCTGAGGCCGCTGCAGGGACAGCGGGCATCAGGGATCTGTGTAAGGCAGTGACATGTCCCTTCTCTTCTGGTAAATTATCTGGAGCACAGCAGTAATTCCTGCCTGTGAGTGCCCCAGCCTTTAATGAGAAGATCAGAGGGATCAAGAGGGCAAGCACAAATGACTTTTATAGAGGGCCTGGGTCCATGAAACCTTTGAGAAGGAAGAGAGGGGTGTGTGTGTTTGTTTCTGAATTGCAGCCAGGTTTATTTAAATACTTATGTGAGGAGTCTCAGTAACTGCAGCCCAGTGCTGTGCAGTGATGTAAATCCAGTTGCTGCTCAGCACCTGGCTGTCAGCAGCTGCTCTCCAGGTCCGTGGCTCAGGAACTCTGGGCTAAAATGTCTCAAATGTCAAGCAGGAGTAAGGCTGGGAAGTGGAAGAAATTTAAAGCAGCTCAGAGCTGAGTTGAGAATGGGGTAAAACTCGCAAATCTTTCTTTACTTAATGTAAAGGTTGGAAAAGTTATGTTCTCCCATCCCTTTCTGCACAAGAAGGGGATGTTTTGGCTAAGAGATGTAATGACTAAGGGCTGCTGAGATGCAGACATCCTGAAAGATGTGAACTTTGGGTCTGACCTGTGATGAAGCTCAGCTGGAGAGATGTAACACTGAAGCTGTGCAGATAAAAGGGGCTGGCCATGAGAGGGGCTGTTCTGCCAAAGATGGTCTTTGTGTATATTGACTGCTGACAATGATTCTGCAATTGCTCTGAACTACAGCCAAATTCTCCAGCATGTAAAAATGAAAGCACAGAAAGCAATGGCTCTTCTTGAAATCTGTAGGTAGAAGTGTTAAAGTGCTAAAATGTAGCTTTGCCTTGAGAATCTTAGTTCTGCAGAATGTGGCCATGCTTTTCTTGATTTCAGATCTGTCTGGCAAGATGCTTAAGGTTCTTCACCTTGTTCCTCTGCAAAATTGTGTCCACCATGTGGTGATGGTGTCTGTCAGAAGCACAGAGATAGTATGCTTTGTTTCATGGTAGAAGTAGGGCAAACAGAGAGTTCCTCCTTTCTCTTTCCACAAAGAAAGGCAGGAGGGACATCACTGTTGACAAGGGTCTCATACTTTCTGCTTTTACTTTATATGAAAGCTTACAAGGCTTGTCTCAATGGATAAGAAAAACAGTATATTGGCACCCAGGCAATCGGTATGTGTTTCCTTCCCCTCAAATGCTTTCTTTGTTAGCAAACCACTGTTTTTTCTCTATAGGCAGGAACAAACCATCCTTCTAGTCTAGCAGAGGAGAATCCCTCCTTCCTTCCTTCCTCTGTCTTTATTTTGTTAATTTATACATTCTCTGCATTAGTGCTTTTATCTAGAGAGGTAAAATAGATACCTGAAGTAAGAGGACCTCATTTTGTGCAATGTTTTAGTGTAGTACATGTAATAGCTAATAATAACGAATTCTAATTTTGAGTAGCACTTGGATGATCTGTGATGAGCACTTACATCCCTACTTACATTTTCATCCAGATGATGCTTTCCATAGATTAACGGGCACAAAAGAAAACAAGATGAGCCATGTGAATTAAACTACTGGTTGTGAGAGATGTAAATAGCAGCACTTGACCCTTCCAATGCACTCCTATACAACCTCTTCCCAAGTGCTGTGTTGTGCTAGGCCATCCTGGGGTGACCCCACTGCACTTCTCCTCTGCAGTCTTGAGTTGCTTCAGTCACAACTTAATTAGCAAACTCTATCCTTAGACTTGCTTTTGAATACTTGGTCAGCCGTGCACAGCACCCAGAAAGCATTCACAGCCTCTCCTCTGGGACTGCTGGAAAAGTTTACCTTAGGTAGTCTGAATTTTTTGCGAAACAAAATAAAAGGCTGCTCCAAATCATCTGAGCACTATCCACTCTTAAACTGGAGAAAAAAAGGAAAATAAGATCGGAAGCATGATGTA
>NW_010205872.1:6152-13316 GCF_000695765.1 Mesitornis unicolor
TATCAAGACAGTGACTCACTGGTACTTTTAAGGTGGTAGAGACGCACTTCCTCAGGTGTATGGGGTGCTGAGGGAAAGGCATGGGTCACCTCCCAAATTCCTCTTTACATCAGTGGTCTCCATCCTCAAGAATGAAACCTTTTCAGGGAAAGGACAGAATATATGCCTTAGGCAGCTGCTGAGGAGGGAACTAATTTCTGGACCAAGTCTGCTGTCACTTGTGGTCTCTTTACATGCTAGCGTGGCTTTGGTGTTTCTCAGAGGAATGTGAGGAGCAAATTAAGAAACTGGCTTGTCTGCTGTTGGATGAAGAAGTGAAAGGTAGGGCTCTGCCAGAAGGGAATAGGAAGAGCTTTTGTGTCTGCTGGGAAAAAAAAAAGGAACTCTTCCTACTTTCATGACAACTGAGGCACCTGTAGACAAGGACTCTGTCCTTGTGTCCTTGTGTCCCCGTGTGAAGGGGGTTTATTGTGAAATGTTGGCATTCCTCCAGTTCAGGAGCACAGACCATTTTAACACTATGTCCTGGAAGTCAGTTTATATCCTTTTTGGGGAAGGGATAGTGATGGGGATTAAGCCAGATGTAAAAGGCATTCCTTGTGTCTTTTTTATGCAAATGGTGACCTTTAGCAGAAATTAAAGTAGTTGACACTTAAAGTCAGTGAACAACAAAGCCACATCATTAAAAAAAGCTGTTTAGTTAATTCAGTCACACAATCCTGAAAGATGCTTGCTTTGTTCCAGACAGCTGACTGGTCTTGTACTCTTGCTGTATCTCATGCGTACTCTTATGGTGAAATGTTTCCATCTGATTCTTATATACATCTTCACCCCCACCTATATAAATTCTGAAATAATGTGTGCTCAGCTCAGCGTGTTTTCTGAAAACTACTTTCATAACAAAAATGTCTTAGTTTATACAGGCTCTCTTGAACTTCTATGCATCAACATGGACGTGCGTACCACAACATTTACACCAACTTGTGCTACTTCCTTGCCTACACGTGCACACTCTTGAGAAATGTGGCGATTTTGTTTTTCATTAGCAAAGTGCCCTGAAGTAAAGCCTCAGCTGCAGACAGTTTGTGAGAAGTTCCAGCGTGGTTTTTCTGTTAGAGCTGCTTCACCTGAGGAGCGACGTTGGCTGCCAGTCCAGTAAGTAAAGCTGAGAGCCTGAGGTCCCTGGATTGCCCTAAGACCCACACGCCTATCTCGTCCTGTCCTGAAGTGGTCTGGCTGTGTGAGACTGCATGGGATTTTCTGCATCTGAGCCAGTCCCAAACTACCTCCTCTTCATCACTTCTAAGGCCTATGGCATATCTTAGAGTTCCTAGCCACTATGTGTATATATGTACCTTTGGTGTGAAGCCCTGGCAGGCTGGTGACTCAGAGCAGCATAGCTCTGACCCTTTCTCAGTGTGACCAAGGTAGATAGAAAGCCTCACAGAGCTAGATCTGAGCTGCGCTTGCTTCTCCACTCTGTAACAGCACATAGAAGCATTAAATGGATCCCTTAGACGTGCTAGCGGAATTCAGCATGTGGTTTTTAGCTGCTGACATCTCCAAAGTCTTGCCTGTACCAATTCCCATGTTAATGGCAAATTACCAGTAGCTATTCACTAGTACTTAAAAGACAAGACTTTGATTTCAAAATGTGTAGGAATGAGAGCCTTAACCCCACAATAATAACCACTTCCCAGAAGTACATCTGGCAGAACATAACTCTTTTACACATGGTGACCACCCAGCCTACCGCTAACACAAAGCACTTGTGTTGTACATGCTGCTTGTACCAGCAGAGGGGACACAACAGCACAGGGGCCCAGCAGCTCTGAATCTGCTCTGGATGTCGCTGCTGGAAGGTTGTTAGTCTTGGCTCAACTGCAAGCAATTAACATTAAAAAACACAGCAAAACAGCCCAGTTGGGAAACATCCCCCCTTCCAGGTTTGCCTTTGCCCCAAACTGCTCTAAGATCCCAACTCTGTAGTGCCTCCTGTGCCTCTTCAGAGTCTGGTCTCAGAGCATCAGCACTGGGGGGAAAGGAAGGCTTTTCTCCCTCTCTGCTCCAGGAAGTTTTCCATGCTATTCAAGGAGAGTATTTCCAAACCTCCACCTTGAGAAAAATGTTTAGGCAATGTTTCTTACTGACAGAGAAACTGTTTTTCTGCGTATGTGTTTTGAAGCGTTTACCCAAAGCACATGTGGGTATGAAGAACGCTATCATTTAGGCCTTGAGCCTTCTTGTTTTAGCGGAAGTGTTTAGCTTATGAATGTGAGGGCTAAAACAAATTCCTGTCTCAGCAGAGAAAAATATTTAGGTGGTATGGGGAACTACACTATGGATCAGGAAAACAATGGGACTGTATCGTGTTCAGCAGCTGCAAACATAAACGCAAAACATGCCGCTCTTTCCAGTGTATGTTTGTACACATAGGGCAAAATTCCCATTGAGTGCATTTGCAGCCTGGGCTTTTCTAGCTCTGTGTAGGACATTAGACACTGGACTTTTGTCTCTCTTGTTTCAGAGACAAAGCACTGGCCTTCTGCTGTCAGTAAACCTAGCGTTTCCAACTTAACTTAGCTTTCTACACCTCTTAATTAATGTGTGTTAGTGGATGTGAATGTGTATATATGCATGTATAGCATATGAGTGGGTTAGTGATTCACTGCTGCACCGTCCTCTGTTGCCTGCCAGGAACCAGAGCCCGCAGCCCAGCATTTCCAGGGAAAGTTCCAAGGTGCCAGAGCGCCAGGGCTGAAACACAGCAGTTGCCAGGGGTGGAAAGCTTGGCCTGAAACTTCTCAGCTCTGCTTTATTTTGTGCTGTTTAAACAACTGCCTTCTCAAAATATTTGTAGCCTTAAAGATGAGCAGTATTGCAAAATCTCTGTTGTATTCCTGTTTCTCAGTTGTGGAAAAATACTGGACATCATACATTTCAGTGCCCATCAGAAAGCAGGGCTATACTTCCTATTTTAAGCCAAGGCAAGAAAATCTAGCTATGCCTCTGCTTTTCAAGTGTGAGCTATTCTCTTTAATTGACTACCTATAGTTACAGGTCTTGCTCCATGGCACCTTTTGAGTATTTTTGCCCACGAGTGCCACATAAAACAGTAAATGGAGTTTGCTGAAAAGTCAGCTCTGAAAGCACCTACTGCCTACTAGCGGAGTGCCTAAGCAGCTGCTGTCACATTTAGAAACCCTGCATTAATAGCAGCTTTTTCTTGCAAACACCAGCTTTCCCTTGCCTGGGCCCTCCAGCCAGAATGGAGTTCAAAATGGACTTTTTTTCCTGCAGTGGTCAGTTGGTATGTTCTCTTATTTCAAATATTGTCATTGTTTGCAAACTAACACAGTCACGCGTGCCCCAGAACTTGCCTGTAGTCATAAAAAATATGGAGTTGCCCCTGTCTGGCTGAGTGGGTGAGCTGGGTAAGGACATCGTGTAACTAGGGAGTTACTGTGCCTGGGGGCCAGGCCTGGCTACCTTTCACCTCCCCCACAGGAAATCCCAATATACTGCTGTGTAACAGGGAAGGAAAGGAGACATCAGAGAATTACAGCTAGTCAGATGTCTAAGATATAATTTATAACTTAATTTACAACTGTTCCTGGATGCGAGGCTTTGTGTTCCTGAAGAGCTAGAAAGAAACTTAGAAATTATCATCCTGCTCTGCTTGGCGTGTTAAGAGATCAGCAAACTGCTGGCCTGCAAACTGCTCCGGATTGAACATGTTCCTATCCAGCCCCCGCTCATGCAGTGATAACGTGCCCGTTACACCTCCTTACAACAGGAGGCCTTGATTTAGTTCCTGGCTTGATTAAACTACTGGAGTAATCTTATCTGAGACCGATGTCTTGCTGTCTTTGCTTCTCCATAAATAACACAGGGAAGCACCTCCGTGGCAGAATTAGTCTTTCACTATATGCTTGCCCAGAGAGCACTGATGAGACAAGTACTCAATATAACAAGAATAATACCTGTTTTTGCACAGGTCTTGGGAAGCAATGTGTCTGGGGGACTGAACCCTCTGAGCATCTTCAAGCCTGTAATGAAAAATTACATGCTACAAGTCTAATTCTTAAATCTCCTAGCTGCATGTGTAATGCACATAATGGTTTTTGTCCTTTCTGGAAAATTATTTGATTTAGTATTTTAAGATGGAGACATAATGTCACAGTGAGCTGTGTGAAAACGTTAGAGAAACAAACGAAAATTTCCATCCTGCTATAACTGAATTTTCCTAATTAAATGTCTACGTTAAGCTTGGGTTTAGGATCAATATATTCAGCAAAAGGTTATTTGAAGGTACAGGTTCCTCTGAAATAAGAAAGTACAGTTGCACCACTAGATGGTAGCCTTGCTTATTTCATAGTCACCTCCTCTACTTTCCTCTGCAGTGAGAAACAGCTTCTCAAGAGATGAGATCACTGTATACTTTAACTATCCCCCTACATGGACTAACTCTTAAGAAAAAGCTGTTCAGAAGAAAGCAGGGGAAGAAACCATGAACTTCTTTTGAGAGAGCCTTCGGTGGCACAGTCAGCCCCACAGCAGGGTCCACAGGAACCAAGGAAAATCGGGTGCAGAGGGTTATTTGCCAATGGAGACTCCCGTGGGCAGTCACTCCCCCTATTGCAAAGTTGGGTGGACTTTGACCAAAATAAATTTGCAGTCATAGCTCAAACATAGAAACAGCAAGACGATGATGAAATAATTTTGGTATAAGCTGATAATATAGAAAGGCTTCTTTTTTTTTTTCTCCCTTTCCATTTATAAATGCTGTTTCACAAGATGTTTGTGTGTTCTGTACAGAGGCAGTAAGTGCTGTTTCAACTCCTGAAGGCTACAGCTGCAGGAACTATTTCATTGTACTTAGACAGTTAACACATTGGATTTCTCTAAACCAAGAGATCTATATTTGATGAGACTGGCTGAGCCTATGCAGTATATCCAGCTGGGAATGTTTCTGAGAAGTCTGAGTGTATTGAGTGGCTGTCCATTTAGAGTGTATATGAAATTCATTATTTAGTTTCCCCAACACTTCATTTTTATGACTCTGCTTACTGCACTGCAATCCAAAGCGGACTATATAGACTATATAACTAATCATAATTTTAACTGCATAACGAACACCACAATGCAGTGCTTTTACACTTCTCATCAAAGGACTGTGAATTTATGAGTATCTTGCCTGACCATTTCTGGCAGCGAAATATATTAATAGGCTATTCGCTAATAATCTTGGGTAACCCAATAGTTGTTTTGCATCTATCCAATAGATCAAGTGCAAATTCCAGGGAGACTTCTGCTCCAGGATGCCATCAGAGCATAAAAGCTTTCCCTCCTGCTGGACGACGTGCTTTGTTGAAGAAGGAAGCACCCTCATTTGCTAATGCTGGCATTTGATGAATCACCTTTGGATATCTCAGGAGGTCGTGGGTCCTTCTGGAACTGATAATGACAATATATTTCTGCTGCAGACCATTAGAACTATTTGGAGGCTTTTTTTGGAGCTTCATCACAGTTCTGGGTCTAAAAGTATCAATTAAAATGTGAGTTTTAGCTTATAAAAGGGTTGCTTTTTCTAAAAAAATTAGAAGGTTAAATCACATCAAATTTTACGACAAATGGAAAAATATGGGTACCACTACAAACAAGAACAATAAATTTAAGTTATTAATTATTAAAGTATATGTTTGATATACTTTATGTTCAGAGCAAAAGTGCTTTGCTCTGAATTATTACATCTTTGCCTAATTGTCACTTCTTCTTGTTCATCACTGTAGTGCTTATAATTGCAAAATGGTTCTGTTTTTTAGGCTGGTGGTTGTCAATACGATCTTCTAAAACTATAAATATTTCTAAGTAAAGATGCTATGTTCCTGTTCATCTTAATGATCCCTTTAATTGTGCTCAGTTCATGAGTGTTCTGGTGTTATCAGGAGCATAGTTGTAAAGCCAGGAAACAAAACACTGAAGAAGGTTCTGAAATGCACAGGAAAAATCATCCCTTCCAGACAAATAGATCTGCCATTATGAATGGTGCAATGAATTTTAAGTAGACTTGGGTACTCAGAAGGATTGCTGAATGTGTTTTTGTGTAAGAAAACATTAGACTGGCCATTTCATTATTGTAATAGTCTTCTTTGACCTCCTTGTGTCTTTGGTCACTCTGATACGGCACTGTATTTTACTGCTGATTGTTTTGCATCTCTTGTTCCATGGACTTTGTAAGACTGTTAGAAGGTGCAGGAGTAAAGCATCCGTTTGCAGTTAGATATTGTCCATTGAGCTACCATCCTGTGTTATTTTTTTTGCTTTAGCAATGTGTAGTTTCTTCCCCTGTAATCTCAAAAGCCTATCTTGACAGAACAGACAAAATCCCAAATATTTGTAAGGCTTTAAACAGAAGGATCTTCCCATGGGTGTGTTCTTTTAAGCCTGACTACTAGCTGTCCAGGATGTTGCTGTGATTCTCATCCATCTCAAGGTGTGCCTAGCTAAGGATTCACTCTCAACCTTACTCTGTAAGCAGGTTGAAGCAGGGAAGCTTTCAGGACTGGTCCTTTTACTTGTTTATTTTCCACACTTGAGACCACCCATTGCTTTCTGTCCTATGTGACTTTTTGAGACCTACCAGAACACACCAGGGCTCTGCTGGTGTCAAGCACCCTCCCTTAGCCCATGGCTAAAGGGGTTCACTGATGTCCATCAGCCACATGGGTGTTCAGCTGGAGTCCGTATCCAGCATTGAAAAACAACCTGTCCTTCCAGGTGGGCTTCGCTAACCTACTTGGCTATCTAGCTCATCGGCTCTTGTTATTGCTGGAGCAGTGCTGGGATAAAGTGGATGGCATTTCAGGAGCATAACTGCTATTGCCCCACCTTGATCAGGGTATTACTGCATTTGCCCACACGAGCCTGACTCTTCTTTTTCCCTCCTCAAGGAGAAAAAAAAGATTTTTCTTTTTTTTTTTTTTCACGGCTATACCTGCCCCCACACATAAACCCTACCCCTTCACGGGAGGACATCTGCTCTGGAGGCTACCGCTGGGCTGCTGACCAGAAGCCCCTCAGTGCCGCAGCGCAGAGGGGCCCCGGCCGCGGCCTGGGGCTCAGCCGGGGCGAGAGCAGGGGCTGAGGGGCCGCACCTGCGCC
>NW_010205873.1:0-558 GCF_000695765.1 Mesitornis unicolor
TCCCATCCCACCACCCATCTCACCATCCCTCATCCCTCCATCCCTCCAACCATCCATACCTTCATCTGTCCATCCCATCATCCCTCATCCCTCCATCCATCCCATCACCCCATCATCCCATCATCCCTCCATCCCTCCATCCCTCCATCCATCCATCCCTCCATCCATCCATTCATCCCTCCCTCCATCCATCTCTTGATCCATCCCTCCATCCCTCCAACCATCCCATCATCCCTCCATCCCTCCATCCGTCCAACCCACCATCCCATCCACCCTCCATCTATCTCACCATCCCTCATCCCATCCCACCATGCACCCCTCCATTCCTCTGTCCATCCATCCCTCCATCCCATCATTCCATCATCTCACCATCCCATCATCCCTCCATCCCACCATCCATCCATACCTTCATCTGTTCATCCCACCCTCCATCCATCCCTCTATCTGTCCATCCATCCCACCACCCCTCCATCCATGCATTCCATCATCCCTCCATCCCTCCATCTCTTGGTCCATTCATCTCTTGATCCACCCCTCCATCCCTCCCTCCATCCATCC
>NW_010205874.1:0-10445 GCF_000695765.1 Mesitornis unicolor
GGGGGCGAGGAAGGGGGCGAGGGGCGAGGAGGGGGGAGCCGAGCCCGGAGCGCAGCCTTGCAGCCATGGGCTGGTCTTATTTTGCAGAAGTGGGTGTGCCAGGGAGACAGCTCAACAGGTCTCGACACATTTCTCTGAAAACTATACTTAGCAAAGGAGAATTTAATGTAATCCAGCAGTTTTAAGTATTGGCAGTTTTTTTCCTCCTTTGGGCAGACTCTCAGAGTCTGAATTTTGACACGTTTCCTACGCTGGATGCTTTGCTGCTTTCTTTTTCTTTTTAATCCGACGTTGGGGAAATTGTCAAACAAAATAACAACATTTTTCCTCCCCTTCACGTTAAAAAAAAAAAAGAAAAAAAGGCAAAACTGTGGGTAGACAGATGCAGTTATTTTTCCCGACTCTGTTGTGGTGTCCACCTTAAACGGCCCAGCAGTATTTCCCTGCTGTTTGCAATCCGTGAGATGATTTTGGGGGCCCGGGTGACAAGGGGCTGGTGGCAGCGTGGCCGTGACCCAGGAGACCCAGCGAGCACGGGTGAGGGACCCCGTACCCAAATCGGCCGTGCCAAGCGGTGTCCAAGGGCCAAGAAGAGCTTTGGCGTTGAGCTGCCCTGCTCCGGACGCCTTCGCCCAGGCCAAAGCTCGCTGGGGCCACCTTAAAATTTATACACGTGGGGACTTCTTGTTGATCGCAGCCTTAACTTTGGCACACAGAAAACAGCAGCGCTGGTCGCGGTCTGGAGAAAATGGGCGGCGGGGCTGGCGGGTTTATAATTAAGACGACCGTAAAGTTGTTGTGAGCGCGCTCGGGTGGCTCTGTTTAATGGGTAATTCTGTGGCCAGGCTTCGGCTTGGGCATTTACGGGCTGGGGGGCAGCGAGAGCTGAGCGCTGTTTGCCGTAGACAGACAGCGTAGAAAGTTTGCCCAAGAATTTACAGTTATTCTCCAAATATTTATGCTCTGTGCTGAAAACAAATGTGGTAAATACAAACAGATGAAACTTAGGAGGTTGTTTTTCAGCGTTAGATGTGTCTGGAGAATGATCATGAGCTGTTAAAGTGTTGGAAGCTAATAAAAACCCCCTATTTTTAGTTAGCTTTTATTTATAAATTAGAGATTTATTTAAAGAATGGAGTGTATTTTGGGATTCATGAGCTGTATTTTAAGCTGAACCTATGCAAAGACAGCAGAATTCCTGTTTTGTGGTGCAGCTCCCGGCCATAAGAAGCCACAGAGATTTCGGCTGTCGTGTTTGCGAGGCGGCTCGGAGGCTTTGGTGCCTGTGGTGGGTGATGGTACCGAGCCTGCAGGGAGAGGGAACTGGCGAGTGTCCTCCTCCCCTGCCCAAGATGTAGTTAAATACCTTCCAAAATCTTGCAGTTTGGGCGCTGTAACAAATCTCACGCTTCCCTCCTTGCCAGGAGGGGTGGCAGAGCTGGAGAGTGCTCGGAAGACGGCTGGTGCTGTTGCATGCAGGCAGACTTATCGCTCCGTCCAGGTTTAGCAAAGCTTTGAGAAATACACTTCCTTGTTACCAGTCAGAAATAAAACCAGGCAGACAAATAACCCAGCGCGGGGGGTTGAGGACGCTGCCACGCGTCTCTTCGTCGCTCCGTTTGCCGCGTGTTTATTCTGAGCAGCTAAACCAGGTTCGCCAGGCTAATGATTTAGAGTATTTTTTTTTCTTTAAAGCTGTTATTAAAATACCCTCGCCGCGCTAACTTTGACCGCCTCTGATCTTTTTATAGCTGATGTTGGAGTAATGGAGTCCAAAGAATTGCTGAACTCGTCGGATCCGGACGACGCGAGGAAGAATGCGCTCCTCGGTACCAAAGCGGGGCTGGTGATGGACTTTCACCCACCCCTCAGGGGTGGAGCTACTGCACCAGCCCCTGTGTCTACATCTCCCCTGCCCGCGCCCTCGCAGTCAGGTTCCAGCCAGCCGCCCGCTTTGGCCGACTTTCCGAAGGGGTTAGCAAACAATGTGCCTCAGCCAGACCTGTCCAAGGCGGTGTCGCTCTCGATGGGACTGTACATGGGGGAGACGGACGCAAAAGTGATGGGCAACGACCTGGGATTTTCGCAGCAGGGCCAGATCGGCATCTCCGCCGGGGAAACGGACTTCAGGCTCCTGGAGGAGAGCATCGCCAGCTTGAACAAGTCCTCCGGCCTGGCCGAGGACGCCAAGGGAGCGGCGTCTTCTGCCGAGGTGCCGCTGGAGCCGGATTTCCCGGGCATGGCCGGCCGCGGCGTCCCGCTGGAGTCAGGGCCTGCGGTCCAAAGCCAGGTCGGCTCCAACGGCGGCAACTTGAAGTTATTCTCTGAAGACCAAAGCACCCTGGATATCCTCCAGGATTTGGAGTTGCCGCCGGTGTCGCCGGGCAAGGAGCCCAACGGGAGCCCGTGGCGGCTCGACCCCCTGCTGGATGACGGGGGCTTGCTGTCCCCTATATCTGCAGATGATGCCTTCCTCCTGGAAGGGAACCTGGGCGAAGACTGCAAGCCTCCTATTTTAGCTGACACTAAGCCTAAAATTAACGACCGCGGTGACCTTTTACCCAGTTCCAAAATGCCAATGCCTCAAGTGAAAACGGAAAAGGAAGACTTCATTGAACTCTGTACTCCTGGCATAAAGCAAGAAAACATGGGCCCAATTTACTGTCAGGCCAGCTTCTCGCGGTCTAATCTGCTGGGCACCAAGGTCTCGGCCATATCCATCCACGGCGTCAGCACCTCTGGGGGACAGATGTACCACTATGATTTAAATACTGCGTCGCTCTCTCAGCAGCAGGATCAGAAACCCATTTTTAATATCATTCCATCTCTTCCTGCCGCCTCCGAAAATTGGAATAGATGCCAGGGATCGGGGGATGAGGCGCTGGCTCCTTTGGGAACGCTCAGCCTCTCTGGCAGACCTGCTTTCTCTAATGGCTACTCAAGGTAATTCGGTTTTGCTGCTCTTTATTAAAACACCGCAGACAGGTTGAGCGCGGCTGCTCGCGTGCTGGTTTGTGGGGTTGTTTTTTCCTTTCGAAGTCACTCATTTCTCTTCCGTTTGCCTTGTGGCTGCCTGCTCAGACGTCGCCGGCGTGCGTTTATTCCTCAGGATGATAGTGGCTTTAACTGAGGAGTGGCATTAAAGGGAAGGAGAGAGGAGGGCAGCTGGCATGCCTTAAAGAGAAAGGAAAGGGAAAATTCTAAGCTACAGCCGAGAGGGAGAACGGAGTAGGTGGTAAAGGGTCCGTACAAACAGCGGCACAGGAGGAAGCATTTCAGTGTATGCAGGAGCTGCTTCATCCCCAAGGGTTGGAGGATCAATCGCTGCTCGGTGTTTTTTGTTGTTGGGGTGATTTTTATTTTCCTTCCTCGCGTAACTTCAGCGTTCCGCACAAAAATAACTTGGTTGCTGGGTAAATCTCTAGGGTTGCGTTTAAGCTGAGCTGGAGTTTTAGCTTTGCTCGGTGTTGCATTTGCCTTACATGGCCAAGGAGATTCCGGGTGGGAAATACTCAGCAGTCCGGTTGATAACTGCGGTCGAAGAGATAAGGGTATTTGCAGTACGGTTCAGGCGTACCTGGGGTTTAACTCTCAGACGGAGCTGGAGGAGGGCTTGCGTGCGGGGGTTTTCTGGTTTTCCTTGGCTCTCTGTTGACAGGCTCGGTGCTGGTGCAGAACGAGGGGTTTGCCGGGTTTCCGTGCAGAAAGAATAGGTAGAAAATAGCTAGAAAACAGAAAATGGCTCTTCCAGTCCCTCTACATCAACCAGCAGTTGCAGGGTTCAAATGAAGTCTGGATTTTAACTTGGTTTTGGCCTGCGCCCGTTGGTCCCAGAGCGCAGTCCCGGGGCTCTCCCTGCGCGGCGTCCGCTCCGCTTTCCCACGGTCGGGATGAGGTGTGCGGGGATTTCGGCTTTGTTCGGGAGGGCGGCTTTGAGCCGTTCTGCGCTTCTGCCGTGGGTTTTGGTTTCTGTGCCGGAAATGCGCTTTGTTTTCAAAGCAGTTTGTGATGTAAGGAACCCAGAAGGGAAAACGGGAATTTGCGGATGAATTCCACTCTGGTGTGTGAATATTGAACGTGCCTTACCTTTTACTTTGGCCGAGCGGAAATCCTTTGTGCTCGCCTTGCTCACAGTCAGCCCAACTTCTGCCTTGTTTTTAGCATCTTTCGTGGGGGTTTTCTGGGGTTTTTTATTCGCCGTATCTTTAATGGCAGCCATTATAAAATCTGTATCAAAGCAGACCTATTTCTGGGGCTGGGGAGGTGAATTTCAGCAAGCAGATTCCTCACAGATAACGGAGACATCACTTTTGAGAACGCTTCTGGAAAGTTCACGCCCTGTTTCTATTTCGCAGCCCTGTTTAGGTGGACGCCTTCATGGGTGCATGGCTCACGTGGAGCTGTTTGGCCTTTGGGGGCTTTTGTGGACGCCCGTTTCACACCCTGTGTTTGATAACGTGGGGATGAAGAACCCGCTGAAGATCCTGGTGCGGGCAGGTCCCGTGGAGGGAGGAGCAGAGCGGTGCTCAGTGTTGCTGTGCTGTCCTGGAGCCGTTTTGGGCAGCGGCGGCGGTGTTTGGGCAGCGCCCTCCTCCTCAGCACCCTCCTCAGCACCGCGGGGGACCCAGCCTGCGGCCCTGGGCAGCGTGAACCACGCGGGGCCGCGGCCGCCGAGGCTCCTCTTCCTGCAGCAGTGTCTTGTTTTATTGCTTTTTATTTCCCCCCTTCATTTAAGGGCTGTGTAAAGAATTTTGGGGTGGCTCCTAGTTGAGTTGCGTATAAGAAGTCAAAGCTGTTCTTCCTTCCCAGGGGTTTTTACACACTGCAACTGCCGGGTCCAGTTCTAAAATTGGGTTTGCTTTATTCTTTTTTTCCCCCATAGAACAGAGGCAACTCCATTTTGGTTTTGAGCTGTTTGAGGCAGTAATGAGCCCTGGTTTGGAGCAGGAATTCTCCTTCTTCCTGAACCGTGTCAGAAGTGTTTGGTCCTGGCTGGGTTTGTTTCAGGGGATCCTGGATGTGTTTGTTTATTTGCAGAAGGTTTGGCAGCACTGGCGTTTGTTTCACAGACAAAGCGAGGGCCGCTTGGGGTTGGGTTTTGGGGGTTTTTACTTGCGGGTACCGATTGGGTGGCGTGAGGGCTGGGATATCGAGGATTCAGAGTTGCTAAATTTCAATTTCCAGCAGGAAATACTTCTTGGTGTTGGTGAATTTGACTATTCATAAAATACTAATGATGTATTAAACGGGGGGAAGAGAAGCTGCTGTGCTGCCCTGGCGTCCGGGCAGCGGGAAGCACGCGGTGTCTCCTTACAGACACACGGTCTTGAACGGATGTCATGCGATTTTGGGGTGATTTTGCGTCCGAGGCCAGCACAGCGCGCTGCCTTTAGCGAGAGGTGCCAACCAGCACTGAGCAGAGCGATCCACGTCCTGGGAACGGCAGGAGGTGCTCTGAAGTGAAGCAGGACGTGAGCGTCAGAAGCGCGCTGGATGCGCACGGCCTGCGGTGGCCGATGAATCGCTGACTGCACTGGGGGCTGTGGAGGACCCTCACTCTGCTGGTGCTGCTGTGCAGAACCTGGAGCTGCACGTCTGCACCCCAAATTCCTCAGGACGGCTTCATTTTGGGGTCGATCTGGAGCCAGCGAGCTGCGATGGATCCCAGTGGAGCACACAAGGGGGGATAGGATGAGAGGGAGGAGAAAAGCAGGTTAACGGAGGCGTTTTGCCCTAAATTTCCTTTAGCAGAAGAAGTGAAGCAGTGGTTGGCACAGGCCGAAAGCATTTGGTAAAGGCTTCGCTGCAGAATTAGGAGGTCTGATGGTGTCTGTCTCTGATGGGATATTATTTGATTTATCGCACAGACGCCAGCGAAAACTGCTAAGTTTCAAGGAAATGGTTTTAGCAACGCGCACTTGTAGTGCTCCTGCGTGGCAGATGCATTAAATCCATCGCTCGTCTCTGTTTTCCCCCGACTTCCTGGAGATGTGGCTCGTTTTGGGGGAGCGAGGAGCCTTTCTGCGCAGCCAGAGCTCACCAGAGCGGGCCCCTTGGCAGCGCGGCGGCGGCTCCTGTTACATGGAAATCGCTGCGAGCGCTTCAGCGGGTGGGGGATAAGGACCATTAAGGGAGTTTAGGAAAGGGCAAGAGCCCAGAGGAGCCGTGAAGGAGGAGCATCTGGAAGGGGGAAGAGGGTTTTTTGGCCGGTCGCGGCCCAAAGCCGTGCTTGCAGCAGTGACCTTTCTGCTGTCGCTTTAACTGGGAGGATTCTGGGGACGTGTTACTCGAAGGAAAGAGGGGGAAATAGCGGTTGTTTTTTGGGAGCAGTAAAGGTCAGCTGTCCGTCTGTCTTGCCACCGTGTTTCGGGCTGGATTTTGGCCAGGGCCGGTGGCTTGGCAGGGCTGGACGCAGCACTCGAAGCGCTGCCTGACTCAGCGGTGGACGGCACACACGGAAATGCCTCTCTTCGTGGTTCTCTTTGGGTACGAGACCCAGCCTGGTTATCTGGAGGGACATCAGTGGTGCGTGTTGGGGTTTGTCAGCTTGATGTAAATGCTGTGCTCGGGGTTTGAGTCCTGGAAACACACAACCAGAAAACCCCAATGATTTTGGCAGAGAGGGGTGAATGGGGAACGTCTGTAGGGCGCTGTGGGAAGGCAGGGGTAAAGGACAGGTCATGCAGGTACCCCGCTCTCCCCAGTTGTAGCTGATCCCCATAGGCGAGTCCAGCCCAAATAGTTAATTTCTGCTGATTTATTTCCCCCTGATGTTTAAACCCAGCTTATAAAATAGAAGTGGGTTTGTTGCCCGTTGCATTCTTTTCTCCCTCTGCAACGGTTGAACCCCATTGTGCTCTTGCGCTGGCAGCGAAAACAAAACCAGAGTTGAACCAGCTCTGCTCGCGGATCCTCGTCAATGTGAAGCGGGCGCATTGCACAACTCCACGTCGTCTCTTTACTGTGCTAAAGATGATTTACGCTGCAAGCTGTCTTGGGATGCAGATGCCACTGCTTGCTCTGCCTGTTGCTGCTCGCCGCGGTGACGAGCGAGTGCCTGACTGCTCCGTGCGTGTGTGGCACTGCGAACTGCCGTTCCTTCTGCTCTAAAAGGCTGCCAGTCCTCCTCTCCTCCCAGGTCCCCTTTCGTAGCCACCACCTCTGGTTCTGTGTTAATTTTTTTGGTAAGTCGCCTGACTTCAAGTAGTGCAGATCGCAGAGGAAGAGCCTGGCGCTGCTGCGGTGGATGTGGCGCTTAGGGCAAGGGTTGCCTGGTTGTTACGCTCGGAAAATTGGGCGTTGCTCTGCTTCCCACTCCAGGCCCGGTATCTGTCAGCGGTGGCAATGCTTGACCTGGTGGGGTTTTGGGGCAGGCGCCGCTGCTGTGCGGTTGGCGCGATGGGGAAGGCGCCGCTCAGCGGAGCTCTGCTCTACTGGGGTGGCTGCAGAGATTTCAACTGCGCTCCTTTACGTTTTCTTTCTCGTTGATGTGCATCAAGGAGGAACGCTTCTTATCCCCTTATCTGTTGTAAGCCGGTCATAAAAAAAAAGCTGATAGATAGTTTATTACTGTTGTTAGGTTTTTTTAGTAGCCTCCGTGCTTCCTTTTGGAGCAGTGAGGATCCAGCTCGGCCCTGCAGAGCCAGCTGGGATTTGGAGCCTTTTCCTTGGGCCGTGTTGTCAAATCAATCCCTTTGCCATGGGTCCGAGGAGCGGCCGTTCCCACCCCGCTGTGTGCTGGGACCAGCGGCTGCTCCACAAGCGGTACCAGAGGAGAGAGTGCTCAGCAGTGAGCCTGGGAGCACGTGCACGTCTGTTTCTGGATGCAGCTTTTCTCTTCCCAACCCTGGCCTGTGGAATATCACGGCCCCAGCCATATCTACCTTCATTTTTGGGAGGTGAGGGCATCACTGTAGCTGTAGCTCGACATACCCATTCTGCAGTGGTCCTAGCGTCGTTATTCTTGAGAGGACTCGCGTACCGACAAAGTGCTGTGTTCAGCCCAAGTTACAAGCGCTGGGAAAAGCTTTGCAGAGCTGTAGTTATCTGGGGTTTGTGTTACCAGAATAACTGGAAGCGTGTCACCTCTGGCACACAGGAGAGGACTCTAAATTGCATTTATAAGATGATAACCTCTGCCTGTTGTGAGAAGCAGCCGTGTGTGCACCAAGGCAGCTGTGGAAACACGCTGCAGTGTGCAGCTCGGCCTGTTCAGCTCCCTTTGGTTTGTAGGCTTTGTCTCCCGGCGTGCACACATTTTAATCTTATTTACTCGCGTGTTAGCGGGCTGCATTGTTGCGTACGCAGATGATCCGTGGTGTTCTCATGACAGCGGTTTTCCGACCGATTTGCTGTAGGATAATACCCATTGATAGTAGTACAGCCTCTGCTGAAACAGCCCAGACCCTCGTGGAGCGGGAGTCAGCGCTGTCCTGTGTCAGCGGATGGGCTCACCCCTGGGACGGCCGCGGACCAACGCAGCTGGAAGAGATGACACGCACAGAGAAACCCAGAATTATTCCCCTCATTGTCTGGGCGCTGACTGCACATCGAGTCTTTTCCAGTGTCTACAGGGAACGAATTAAAACATAGTTAATTCTGCCCAGATGTGGGGGCGGGAGCAGTGGCGGCCGCGGCTCTGCTGCGGAGGGACTGACCTGCACGGGGTGTGCTCCGGCTGTGCGCTGCAGCACTGAAGTACCACAGAGGTCACGAAACAGGAACCGAGAGGCCGTGGACGTGCAGGAGATGCAGGTTGACCCCACGTGTAACAGGCCCAGCACCCTGGATTCAGGTGGTTACTGGAGGGACATCACCAGAGTGATGCTGCACTGCACCCCTGCGTCCTCGCCTGCCTCAGCCTCCGCCGTGACGTCTTCTCCTGGCTGAAATGAGTAAGGCTACGTGTTGTATTATTTACAATATATCTGCGTACAGCAGGACAAAAGCACGTCCCTTTTCCTCTATGGCCAGCACCCCTGCATCTACCACACGGCCGCTCCGCATGTCCCACGGCCGGGTTTGGTTTGGTACCGCAGGTCACGTCAGGGTTTCTCATGGGTACAGGGTTCAGGTTCCAGGACGCGGTGTTCTGCACCCAGGACATCACGTAGGGCTCGTAGCCATGGCTCCTTGAACTGATAATCGCTGGGTTGTGTGGGTTTCTGGAGGAAGCGGTGCTCTTCTAGAGCCATCTTCTGCAGGGGACATCTCTGTACCAGCTGACTGCATCCTTCCTGTGGTCTGTGTCAGCCGGCTGTGATGAAAGCTCCACATGCCATGGGTACCTGTGGGGCTCTCCATCCGTGTTAGCTCTTCCTGGAAAATTATCATTCTGGTGCAGTTTGGAAATCGGTATCCACAAACCGCTGCTGTTTTGGTGTGGAGATGCAGTTTTGTGTGCAACCTCTGCTTTTTGATCGCAGATCTCCACCGTCCTGAGATGGCAAAACTGCCGTTGGGGAAGGATTTACCACATGATAATAACAATAATGTCTTTTCTAATTCAGTTCACCGCTCCTGTAATTTAGTGCAGAAGCTGAGCTGCACTTCACATTTTTCAGTAACACATTCTTCGTGTTATTTGTAACGGGCTCGTGCAGTTGCTGTGTGTAGGAAAGCAGCTGGAGACCGCGATCGTATTTATGCATCACGGGCACATGAGACTTAATGTGAAACTTCTGAGCAGCAGGGCACAATTTACTCGCTTTATGCAGATATTTCCTATTTCTGATGGCTTTTGTTAGCGTGACGGTAAGTGTTAAGTAAGTAAACACTGCTCGGGGTTCTAGTTTTCTTTAAGAAAAGGAATCGGGCCGCTCAGCCGTGGAGCATCGGTGAGTTGTGTCGTGTTCAGGTGAGCAAATAATGGAAGCGATTTTGTAGCGCTGTGGCTTGGTTTTCTGTGTTTGGGTTTGATTCTGGAGGATCCCAGATCTGTGATTATCAACCCCTGGGAAAAGCCCTGTCCTTGTCTTCATCTCAGAGATCTTTTGTAGTGAGCTTTGGGCTTTGCTCTTGTGTTAGAAATTCGGGAGGTGTGTGGATTTTTGTGTCTTTCTGCCCCCAGATATCAGCATCGCTGCTTCTGCTGCAGGGCTCATGGAGAGGAGGGGTTTGCAGCGTCCCTTGCTTTGGGCTCCAGCGCACCCCCGAGTTCCCCAAACCCTGTGTGGTCCCTAAACCCTGCCGGCCCGAGCCGCCGTGGCCGCTTTTGAGCACAGAAGTGTGAATTTCTGCAGCTTTTCCTGATTTTTGTTGCCGTGCTGCTGTGTGCCGGTCCCTCCAAGTTGCCTGCAATGCCAGCCAGCAGCTGACGGGGTTTATTTTGCTGCCGTGCCTTGGAGAACCTGCTCTCCCGGTGCGCGTCTGTGTAACCCTGGAGCAGCAGGGCCTGGAGTGGGGCGGAGCTGCGCCAGGGGCCACCAGTGGCGGGGGGCGCGCGG
>NW_010205874.1:10544-13255 GCF_000695765.1 Mesitornis unicolor
AAGCTCATCCAGTCCAATCCCCCTGCCGGAGCAGGAACACCCAGATGAGGTTACACAGGAAGGCGTCCAGGCGGGGTTTGAATGTCTGCAGAGAAGGAGACTCCACAACCTCTCTGGGCGGCCTGTCACCCGCAGCGCCGGAGCCTGTTCTGGGCTGCTGTGTCAGCAGTTTGCCACCGCTTTGAGCTCCCTTTGGAGGAGGTTGGCTGCCAAACCGGGCCGGATTGGTAAGTTGGTACATTTGCGTGGATGGTGTGAGTTGGTGCTCACCGTGCGTGGCTCTTTTCCCGTGTATTTTTTTTCCCCCCTCTCGCTTACTTTTGGTTTCCTCAGAGCTTTCTGTTACCTTTGTGAAGCAGCAGCCTCCCCAAGCCATCGGCTGGCGGCTTTGGACACATCACTGCTGCGCACGCGGCGTGCACCCCTGCGGGTTTGCTGTGCACAGACGCGATCCGTGCACCCCAACTCAACAAAAGACGTGCGCACCTGCAGACGCCGTGGTTTTACCTCCCCATTTACACTTGCTTATTCCCTCGGTGTTCTTTTCCCGTCTATTTTTCATGGATTAGGGTTCGTTTTGGAGCAGTTCCTACATAACTCAAGATGGATGCGTTGTCCCAGGATGAGGTTGATGGACTTGTAGGTGTAATTGGACTTGTTTTAAGAACTCTGCATCTTGGTTCTCCTACAACACGGAGTAGAATATAATCCAACAGAAAATACTTAGGAAAAGCTGGCTTATCTGAGAGCAGGCATTTAAAAAGGCTTTAAAAATTGGAGGTATCCAGAAAAGCTTTCAGACGCTGGGGATGAGCGAAGGAGGCTGGAATTTCACTTCACGGTTTAATTTTAGTAAGATAATAAATGTTTATTGAAATACCAGCGGCCTGCAGATGAAACGGCCAATTCAGATTCCTTCTGGATGCTGGAGTTCCTTATAAATAGGTCTTTAATCAGTGGGGAAAACTGCGCTTAAAACGAGAATTAAGTGGAGAGGCGTTGGGATGGAGTCAGGGGTTTTGGCAGAGGGGGAGCTGGGGCAGGCACAGGAGCCCTCCCCTGTACCAGCCGAAAACCCCACGTGGGGGGTCCCGGAGCTGTGGGGGGTACGGGGCCGTGCCTGACGGGTTCAGATTGAAACCCAATGTGGGCAGAGCAGATGTGCGCCGTGAGGACGCTGCTTGTAAAGCTGTGGGTCCCAGTTTAGCAGGATTTGGGGCAGGTTTTGGTGGCAGGAGGCTGGGTTGGACCGGCCTGAGGTACCGCTGCAAGCTGTAACTGTGCTCGTGCTGTAACTTTAGGATGTCGTGTGAGGAAATCTGCTTTTTTACCATAAGTGCCATTAGAAACAGGCTCACCTCAGTGCAGCGCTTTGCTCACGAGTGCAAGAAACCGTTCTGTTACCAAAGTTTAACTCGTGAGATGTTTTCAGATCCCGATCGGAGCTGTCGGTGAGTTATCTTCACTCTCCATCTATTCATTTCAGCGGTCACCTCTGGTGAATTCAGAGGTGGGGGGCTGAGGGATCGCACCACTCGTCCTAATTCGTTAATTCTGGCAGAGGAAATGACCGTGTTTTCGGTCAGCTCGGTAGGACCAGGTCTTGTGGATACGCTGAATTGCCGTACTGAGGAGATACCGCTATGAAAAGAGCGGCTTAAAATGGAAAGAAAAAGTGAAACATCATTGAGCCGCACTGACCTGAAAACAAATTCAGCAGCTGGTGGTGTTTGCAGACACACAGAGGTTCAAACCGGGTCTGTGGAGGCTGACAGCACGATGTCTTCTTAGCCCATTAGTTTTATAAATGATGCAACTCCTTTCTTTTGGAGGAAAGGGGAGACTTGTGATGCTTTTTGTGTTACTTGCTTGGACCAAACGGTGCTGAGAAGCCTCTGGTTTAACAGAAGATGAGCATTAAAATTGGGTGCTCTGTGTTGTTTGAAATACCACAAAGTATGAAGAGGTGTTTATCAAACACAGCTCCCTTGGTGCTGTCTGAGGGCAAAATGCTGCTGTTTAATACAGATTGCAGAAAAACCCCATCTGCAGCTGCATCCCCAAAGCTCCCTTGGCCACAGCGGCCGCAGGAAACCTCCAAAATCTGCCCCATGCAGAGCGCCTGGTCTCCTTTCCATAGGGTTTGTGAGCTCTGCCCTTCCTCAGCACCAATTTCTGCCCAGTTTCTACCCTTTTTTTCCTGAGTGGACGAGGAAGCTCTCCTGACGCCTTCGTTTTTAGCAGCACCCATCTGCGTTTTGTCATGGATTTGCCTTCCGCAGCCAGAGCAGAGTCTGCCTAAATGAGGTGCTGGGTCGTTTGCAAGTCGTGTGCGGGGTTTAATACAAAATGAACTGTAGTGCTAATGCAAAATGGAAATTTGGAATGTAACAGTGAATTTTAGGTGCTCCCCATCTAAAATATCGGTGTACAAAAACCAACCCAAACCAACCGAATCCGCAGAGCTCTCATTTTGAGCAGTGTCAGGTGCCTGCAGGACGACACTCGCAGGCACACCAGGCCTCTGACAGCTTTTTCCAGCCAGAGCAATGGTTTGGCAGATGAGCTGAGTTTTGTCACTGAAGACCCTTCAGAGAGTCGTTTCGACACGTCACAGGTTGGGCCGAGCGATACTTCACAAAACACCGCTGGGAGGTTGGAGTGCTGTGAGGACTTAGGTTGAGGTTGACTATGGCCAAATGCCGGGTCCT
>NW_010205875.1:0-11632 GCF_000695765.1 Mesitornis unicolor
ACATGGGTTCCCAGGTCCTGCCATTGAGTTCATTGAAGCTGCTGATACACTTACATTCTTTCATGTCAGAATCGGAAATGGAGAAGCATCTCACTTAAAGATTAGTATTGCTAAACCTCAGTTTCAGAAAAGGCTTGTCTCACACCTAAAAATGTTGACATTTTCATATACTGTAAGTATCCTATATTTCTGTTTTTTTAACCTTTGAAATTCACTTGTTCAATGCTTTTTCTGTGCTGCCCTCCAAAAAAAAAAACCCACAACAAAAACCCACCAAAACTAAACACCCCCCCCCCACTCCCCCCAATCCCAGATATATTTATTTTATATATATTTAAGAGGATAAGCTCCAATTCATGCATAATAGCATGATTCTAGAATTTACTGCTTTATGGAAAACACAAGGAAACATGGATCTTGATAAAATTATGCCAGTGTCAACATTATAATTTCTCTCTTGAGATAGGATTTTAAATGAGTCTTTTGACTGTACTAAAAATGAAACCTTGTCTTTGACTAAAAATAGTATCTGAGCCATACTCCTGAAAAAGTGTTGAGATATGGGAGCACTGCAATGTTGTAGCAGCAGTGTGTTCTTGGGAAGTCATCCCTGTATGGAATCTTTCTCCAGAATTCCCCTGAGAAAAAATAGTTGCAATTATATCTGCAGGGAATAAAGCTTAATAAATATCACCTCTGGTCCCCAGAAGAAATGTTGCCTACTAGTTTTAATGGTCTGTAAAAGGAAACTTTTGTTCCATTTTGTGTATGTGTAAATGTATATTTGAATATAGGTTTGATGTTTTTAAGGAAGGAGGGAGGGAGATGTTTCTTTCTGGTACTCTTAATCATTACTAGAAACAAAGGCAGTGGATTTTTTTTTAATCAATTCTGTGGTTCAGGAGCAAAAGTATCACTGATTCTTAGAGTATGAAATCAGTTCAGTCTTTTTGCAATGTTTTCTAATTAATTTATCTTAGATTATGTCTCCTCATCTGGTGATGACATCTTGTTCCTTGGAACAGGAAACCACTTCTTTCTTTGACTGTAGAAATGTTTAAAAAATTCCTCCTGTACTATATGTTCATCACATCTCATAGCCTTTTCAATTAAATGGCTTGTATATTTCTCTATGACCTCTTGTATTTCATGCCTTAATATAAAATAATTCTTCAAATAAAACTACTACTGAATATTACCACCCAATGTAGAAGACATCTGGAAGCAAAAATGGGATATCTGTGCTGGACATTTCAGCATTGCTGGTTTGAAAAGCAAGGAGTAGGAATGGTTTGTTCATCACTCCACACAGACTATATTTTCAAGTGATGAAATTATATTCTTCTAAGTGTGATATTTGTGCAGCTGTGCAGCAAAAAAGTATAGAATATGATATATGTTACATATTACATGTGGGCCAAAAGCTGAAGTCCCAGGGGGAAATACACATTCAATTGGAGGCCTGACTGCGGAATGCAGAGTTTGTGTTTGCCACTAGTATGAATGCTCATTTCTCCATGGATGCATATTCTCGAGCAATACATTCTCAGACACAGCATGAAATGTAGCACACATCTCTTTCTGTTTTTTCTCCACTCCAAACACATACCAAGGCCTTGCTCACAGGCAGCTCTTCGCATGTTTGATTTACATGTGTGAGTAGTACTAGCAAGGTGAAGCAACTACTATGGAGCAGTAACTGCTCCTCCTCTGCTGGTCAGTGGAGGTCACTTACGGGTTTCAGTGAGAGCAGCAGCAAATCTGAGGACTCCTTTGCCTGCATCTTGTCATGATACCAAACAATATAGCTGCAATTTCCCTTGTTTTCTCTTTAATTTTCACATGAATTACCTAAGTCAGGTTAAACACCTTTTCATTCACCCCACAACGACGGAAGGTCTGTATTTCTGCCATTGCAGACCAAATTATCTGATGATACTGGTAGCCCAGTAACACAGAAGTAGCATTGGTGCAGGCAGAGGTTAGTGAGCAATGGAGACATAGTTTCCAAGGTTTACAAGTCCTGTAATCCATGACAAGTGACATTTCCATATTTCTCGTCTCACTTTTGTTTATGGTTGTGGATGCTGCATGAGTCTTGCAGGCTGTAACTGAAGTTGAGCAATTGGGTCAGCACAGATTTGTTTCTCTTGAGGAACAGGAGGATCTTGTTACTTGCTGCTCTTACATGGTCACTCTGTTAAAGTAGCCAAGTTTTGGCTCACTATTTGCACAATCTTAGGCTGGGATATTGCTGACTTGCAATTTTCAGGGTGCTCTCTCTGACACTGAGTTAATGTAAGGCTGCAGAGAGAGAGGTTTCTTCTACTTTGGCCCTTCAGAGAAGCCTGTGAGCGATCAGCCATCAATGCGTAAGCCTGGAGGAGAAGCGATCTTGCCTTCCCTTCATTTTGTAGGCCACATGTCTCCTCTGAGTGCTGAACAAACAGCTCAAAAATTGTATCAGCTGCTCTTGCTGCCAGACTTGGACCTGGTTGATGGACAAACAGAGGGGAAATGGTAGTCTTTCCCAGCACTTCCTGCCTGGGGAGAGGGTAAAGGAGCAGACCAGCACATCGGGCCTTCTGCTTCCCCCCCAGCACTCATCATAGAAGATTTCCTGTTTTGTGATGAAACATTGCTAATAACAATAAAAATGCCTGCATCCTGGAGCAGTGGCTCTCCATGGGCTTTGTGGAAGGACTCAGCATTACCCTCTGTTTTACAAAGCAAGAAGGAGAGGTGCAGAGAGGTGAAGCTCCTGCCCCAAGCCACCGAGGGAAAGGAGGATCACCTCAAGACAAACACCATCCACCTCTCCTCAGACTCAGCCACATGCCTCGCCTGTCAGGGAGTCCCAGGGCTGGGAAAGTTGAATATCATCAAGTTAATTAACAAAAGTAATGGCCTAAAAACAAAAGTAATCACCTAGAGCCAAAACCTCTTGTGCTTATGTGCTTATACCCTGACTCCAGCTGAAAGTCTGAGGAAAAACTTCCCTTCTGGCTTTAAGTGGAGGCCTATGCCTCCTTTCCCCAGGGTCACAGAATCAGAGAATTAAAGCATGACTTCGGCTGGAAGAGACCATCAAAGATCATTTAGCCCAATCCCCTTGCCATGGGCAGTGTCATCTTTCACTAAATCACATTGCTCAAAGTCCCATCCAGCCTTATCTGAACAATTCCAGGGAGAGAGCATCCACAACTTCTCTGGGAAACCTGTTCCAGTGCCTCACCACCCTCACAATAAAGAATTTCTTGATAATCTAAATTTACCCTCTTTCAGTTTAAAGCTATTGCACCTTGTCCTGGCACTGCAGGCCCTAGTAAGAAGTCTCCCTTTATCTTTCTTATAAGACCTCTTTACATATTGAAAGGTTGCAATAAGGTGTTCCCTGAGCCTTCTTCTCCAGGCTGAACATCCTCAGTCTCTCATCCTTTCTTCACAGGAGAGATATTCCATCCGTCTGACCATATTCATGTCCCTCTTGTTGACCTGCTGTAGCAGGTCCCTGACTTTCTTGTAATGGGGAGCCCAGAGCTGACACAGTACTCCCAGGTGCAGTCACACAAGAGCAGAGTCACACAAAGGGACAATCACCTTCCTTGACCTGCTGATCATGCTCCTTTTGATGCAGCCCGGAGTACAGTTGATTTTCTGGGATGCAAGCATGTGTTGCCAGCTATTATGTAATTTTTTCACCTACTACTATCCCTGAGTCCTTTTCTGCAGGGCTGGCTGCTCTCAATCCATTCATCCCCCAGTCTGTACTGATACTGGACATTGCCCCGACCCAGGTGCAGGATCTTGTACTTGGCCTTGCTGATATGCATGAGGTTCACATTGGCCCACTCCTCAACCCTGTCAAAGCCCCCTGGATGGCATCCCTTTCCTCAAGTGTATCAACTATAGCACTCAGCTTGGTGTCATCCACAAACTTGCTGAGGGTGCACTCAATCCCACTGCCTATGTTGTTGATGAAGATATTAAACAGTACTGGTCTCAAGTGACAGGACAACTCAACATTTCATGGTCACTTCAGCTGGAAGAAGAGTGAAGCCTGTGCTTCTCAGGTCTGCTTCAGCAACTACCTACCCACCATACGCCAATTTTGGCCCCAACCAGGGCCGTGTGGTAAAAAAAAATCCCAAAACCTACCTGCAGACCTCATTGCCATGAGGGCAGGCAGCAGGGAAGACCATCATTTGTTCTAGTTCCTCTCAGCTCTGGCACCCTCATGGCCCAAGATCTTTTGGCCATGACCACCTTCCTCATGAGCTGGGTGCCAGGGAGGTTGTCATTTTGTTTGGAGACCTGAGTCAATCACCCAACTTATGGCTGTGCAAAAGTGTTACGTGAAGAGCATGGGAGGGCAGGCCCTTCAGGAGTCTGTTGTACCCACAGTTGTTCCCAAAAATGACTTATTTGGGGATTTTTGGGGAACTAAACATGCCCTGTTTTTCTGAGCAACCAGTGAGCAGAAGGGAGCTAGAAACAAAAGCTCTGGACCTATGGAAAGAAGCAAACAGGGTCTGAAAGTGTAGTGTAGCACTCAAAGCAAAACATTCTAAATATTTCAATTTCTTTCTGTTATATGCTCATTTTATTACATTTTGCTTTCCCCCTGTGTTTATGGCTGTGCGTAGTCACCCAGGTGTGATGCCAAAGTGTTAGTGGCTTGGGTTCCCTGAAAACTGAGGTTCAATTTGGGCTCCAGTTTGCAGAAAATAAAATCTTTTTGAACTTCAGACTCCTTCTAGGTATCATAGCGCAAGCATTCACTAATAGTTTTGAATGTGTAGGCCAGTATAGAATTTTTTTTTTTTTAATTTTGACTCTTTATTTCCCCTCTCCCAGATCACTGCATGTTGAGTAAAGAAGTTCCAAGCTAAAACAATTCACAGTTGTATGATGTAAACAGCAAATCTTTGACTCACACAGTTTTCAGTTCTTGAACTAGTCCTATGTTCAGGTAAAGGAGACAATCACTCAAGAAAAAAAACTAGTCAGTCTGCAAGATTAATGAAAATTGGAACTATGCAGTGCAGGATTGCTTTGAACAATACGATGTACTCAATTAGTGGCTTACATCAGTAACTGAGTCAAAGCCTTACTTTCACAAAGATTGGAGCTCCAAATCTGTCTAGACAAGCAATTTATAGTGGGGAGGAGAGAGAGAGGGATGGGAAGGAACCTAAACCATTGAATCCTAATGTTCTAAACAGTCTGTTATCAAGACTGGTAATACAAACAGGGACCTACTGTTCTCGAGGCCCACCCACAAAAGAAAGAATTTTATATGGCAGCTTGCCTGAAAAATTTATTTGCGATATACTGGTATGTGGTAACAGCATGAAGGAGCTGTAGGAGTGAAGAGTGCTTTGCTGAGGGAGCAGCTGATGGGATTGGCCTTGACAGTGACTGCAGTATGCACTTCAGAAAACGTCAGTCCTCCTAAAACACAGCAGAAAGACAGAGGCTGCAAATGTTCTCCTTTTCGATTCTGCTGTGTCCTCTCATCTTGCCATCATGATGGCATTTCAAGAATGACAAGTTAATCATAACCTGTATGCAAAGGGCCAATTGTCCTTTTTTTTCTAAAGAGCTTTTTGTTAAGGGCATACTTGCAGGCACTATGCATGTTCTTTAAGCCATGTTAACATGTATCTTGGTGCATTTGGGTATCTGGGAGTGAAGGCAGAGTTCAACTTTACAACTTAAGAGTTTTTCAAAGCGAGACAGGCTATCAGTCACTGTCTGTGGCTGAAGCAGAAGCATGGCAGACATCTGGTATAAACTGCCCCTTGACACCCCCCTGCATCTCCTGGGACAACCATGAGACAATGAGCACTTTCTAAACCACATTTTCAGTCTCGTATATTAAAGCTAGGTATCTATACCCACACTTACACACTTAGGTCCTCATTTTACATCAGTATGTGTGATTTACATTCAAATTGCTGGCCAGTTTACTTAGCAAGTTGAGAGAGTGCTGGCAAAATGCACTTCTGAACAAAGTCTCCTATGTGGATTTTGATGGATTTTAACCTTTCAGAAATTATTAAAACCAGGAGTAACTGAAATGTTTATATAAAGCATGTTTCAAACTAAAGCTATCTAAACTTGTCCAGTATTTCAAATCTAAGTGAATCTGGGCATTTGTAATGAAAAAAAACCTGTAGCAAATGGACCAAAAAAGAAACAACCTGTGAAACCGTTCTGCCTCTCCAAAATGTTGGATTGTTGGGATTTTTTCGTTGCCAAGAAAGAAAGATGAATGAAAAAATCTGGCTAGCATTACTGGCTACTTGCTTAGTGATGAAAAACACAGGAAAGGCAGCTGGCCCAAGAGGGCTATTACATTCCTCTCTCTGCTTCTCTTCCCTCTGCCACTCCTGCCACTCTGCAGACTTCAGAGCTGAATGGCACAGAGAGAAGGAGTGGGGAACAAGGTCAAACACAGCTTTACAGGTCCAAGTCCCAAGTTGATAGCACAAGGGGAGAGTGTAAAATCTACTGGAGGTAACCCTACTGCACTTGGTACCTCCCTGAAGTATAAAGGCAACTAGGACTGTTCCTCCCTGTGAACAGATTATTGGCCTTTTGTAAATGTCAAGGATGGCAAAATTCTGTGTGGCCAAATAATTATACTTGCTACTGTCTATGATGCTAAAGCCCTATTTCAGTATAAAGAGAGGCTTTGCTGAAATGCTGTGACCTTGAAGATGTCTTCCTGATGCAAGACCTTGCTACATTGTGAGCACAGGATGAGTTTGTGCTGATGAAATACCTTCAGTGAATAGCTCAATGAAAATGAAATAAATGGACATCAAAGTTCTGCTCACTGTCTTCAGACAGACAGGTGGCCTAGGATTTAGTGGAAAGAAATAATGATAAAAACATATCCATGTAAAATTGCTTGGCAAAGAAAAGGAAGATGTCAAAGGCAATTTTGCTTTGACATAGACTAAAGCATACTTCGGGAGGAGAGGGAGGGAGAGAGAGGGAGAGAGAGAAACAGAGGTGACCCAAGTGCCTGAGCTGGAGCAGTAAAAGAGAGGTGATTTAGGCTGAGCACTGCTGCTGGCACAGACTCAGCATGTGGTCAGAGGTGATCTTTAAGGTCTCTGGGTCAAAGCGTCCCTCCACAGAGACAAGAACTCTTATCCCACATCAGAGATACTAAGATGTGAAGCCACTTTCTTGGAAGGCTTATTACACACTTGTAGGGACGGCTGGTTAGTATTACTGCTGTTCAATGACTTAGAACATGTTAGCACGGCAAGAGCTGGAAAATTTAATTCTTGCCCTAAAGAACGTATGTCCTAAAATAACACCTTGAAGAAAAAAAGATTCATCATGTGGTAGTATTATAGCTGCTTGAATTCCCCTGAGCAGGCTAGGCCAACTTGTACAAGTATGCTTTAGGAAGTACTCATCTATCAGCATGGAAAGCAAGGCAGAAGAAAGATTTCATTGACCTGAGTGAGCTTTGGCTCAATCCCTAGTGAGGCAGAATGACACTTTGCATAAAAACAGACATCTTCTGCTGGGAATAGATACTGTATTTCAAGTAAAAGTATAGTGTTGTAATCCAGTTTACTTAGATACTCAGTTTTAGTAGGGTATTTGAGGTAGCACAAATTTCTTGCAGGGCAGTGACTGATAGTGTTAATCAGACCAATTGATACCTCCTACTGAATATTGAGCTGCTGTTATTGAAATGAAGAGAACAAAAGTTCAGATCTTAAATGCAGGACAGGACCACTAACACACTTTCAGAGAAGGAGGCGCAGCCCTGACAAGGATGCACTCTCTGGGGCACCCAGGAGGGTGCAGGAGTCGAGTGCTGCAGAGAAGCTCCCGCGCTGCTAGGTGAGGGCATGCTTCTTCTTCTTTGTAACTTTTTGTAACTTAATCAAAGGCCTGTCTTTACCTAGTTTCTCTCTTCTTTTCCTTCTCCTTGTGTCCTACTGAAAAACAGGGACACTGTGCGGAGACTGCGGAGGTTGGCGTTGTTCGGGAGCACACCGAGCTGCACGAAAAGCAGAATGAGCCACAGTTAGGAGCGCAAGTTAGATCTTCAGGGTTTACGTACAGTGCTGTGTCAATAAATAAAGTTAAAAATCATGGGGAGCTGTGCAGCTGTCTGTCCACAGATACCTCAGGGGGGCACTGTGACCACAAAGTAAAAGCCCACCGGATTTGCCTTATGTTATTCCCCTATTTTGTTTCTTTTCATGTCATTATGTCATTGTAAGCTTTGCACATTCATTCAGCTTCTCTCTCTAAGAGTATATGCAGTCTTTTTTTTTTCTTTTTTTTAGAAAAAAAAGTCGAAAGATAAATGCTGATTTCAAGGGTGTTTTTCTCAAGCCAGAACTTGGTGAAACTCAGGTAAAGACATCAGAGCTTGTGATCTTTGTTCTGACTTCAGCCATACACAGACCACAGCACATTTCAGCTCCACGCTGAGCTGGAAAGTCTGACAACCCAGCAGAAATTCCTGCCTTTCATACAGCTCTCAACAGCATGCCGTCCACATTAATAACTTCTGAAAGAGCCAACTGGGCATGCTCACACCAAAAGCCCACTGATGTCAACACAGGATTGAAGAAGGATCAACACTACAGGAGATCAGCCCATAGGGGCACACCTGGTTCTGGTTTATGTCTGCTCTGCTTGCAGACTTTGGTCTAAATCCTGTATGTTGTTCTGTTTCTGACCACAGGCGAACATACGGCTGGGAGTCAGATCGTCTGACTGCTTTATGGACTCTTACCTTTCACCATGCTCCATACAAGAAGCACTCTTCTCGGTGACAAACAATGATAGGACAAGGGGTAATGGGCACAAGCTGGATCACAGGAGGTTCCACTTAAATTTGAGAAGAAACTTCTTCTCAGTGAGGGTGACAGAGCACTGGAACAGGCTGCCCAGAGAGGTTGTGGAGTCTCCTTCTCTGGAGACATTCAAAACCCGCCTGGACGCCTTCCTGTGTAACCTCATCTGGGTGTTCCTGCTCCGGCAGGGGGATTGGACTGGATGATCTTTTGAGGTCCCTTCCAATCCCTAACGTTCCGTGATTCTGTGATTCTGTGAAATACTTCTAGATCTGGTAGAGCAAACAATGGTATAAGTGACAGTAAGTAAATAAAAAGTATTTTTGCCTTTGAAGAACATGTAAGAATGGTTTATACCTTCTTGCTGATCAAAGGTGGGTATATTGCACTTTTTGTTGCAGATACAGAGTTACTGTTGTATTCATCTAACATTTACAGCATGTAAGGCCACTTTAATCTGTCACTCAAATTTCTTGGTTTGTCTGCCTTTGATTTTATCTCTGCTTTGACCAATAAGGTTTAGTGTGAAAGTGTAATTGAGTATTTATGCTCCCTTTTTATTCCAGCTTGGGTTTTCACCTGCATCTTCTTTCTAATCCACTCCATCCATGTGTATCAGCTGAGCAGCACTGTTGATTTAAGATTATACTAAATATTTCACTTCAAACAGACTGGAAATCTCTCAGATGTGACCAGAATGGCCTTCTCCCTCATATGCAAGAGGGGCAGTGGCAGAGGGACCTGAGAATGTGCAGGAGAGTGGAAGAAAGAAAAGCAGGGAGAAGAGATAAGCTGGAAAAGGAACTGGGTTTCAGCATTAGCAGCAGGTTGGAGTTCTCTGGGTAGACCAGCAGCTGCAAGTTGCCTGCATGCTTCCTGGGCACTGTCAAGGGCTACAAAGGCCATGGAGTATGGCTTCATGCTGCCCTCAGCAGCAAAGGCAAACAGTCACACACAGACTTCTCAGCAGCACTTTTTAAGCATGCTTCAACCTAAATCACCTTGATTTGAAGAGGCCAAGACTGACTTTCTAAGAATGTAAATGAAGTTCTGAGTCCATGTGTGAATACAAGACAAGCAAAACTTTTAATGTGGGTCAATTTAAGTAATCTGTGGGCACAATATTTGTTTTAAATGTAGGTGCTGATTCCCAAATATTTTAGTGTAAAAAATTCAAGTCAGTTTAAACAACTGAAGGAGCTCATCCCAGTGAGCTCCTTCAGGATTTGATGCCACCTGGGCTATGTCTGCTTTGTTTCTTGTGTTTTCTTGATCTCAGATACAGGGTATATAATTCTGGCAAATGGCTTCTTGACTTCCTTAATTTGTATTGGTCCTTGGGTGGGACCAAAGATAAAGATAAATGAAATTATTTTTCCTAGCATGATTCAAACACTTTGTTACTTCAATCAAGGGCCTGTCTTTACCTAATTTATCTTATATTCTGCATTTTCCAGTGGCAAAATATCTGGGTCACCTGGAAAAAGCCTTCTGCTGAAGAAATATATGCATAGTAGGAAGACATCTAGAGGAGAAGGAGGAAATCTGAAGTCAAGAGGTGGCTAAAGAAAGGGATGAGAGACTTAGAAGAAGTGGAACTTGTTGAAAAAGAGGCTTGGAGAGATGCCTGGAAGATGTGAACTCTGTACATAACCTGCAGTGGGACAACCTGAGGATGAGGGTTTCAGACAGAAAGATGAGAAATGTGTCACAATTGAGGGACTAGAACAAGGACCTAGGAGAGCAAAAGAAATAGACATGAAGATGGGAATCAGCTTGTGAGGCAAATGCCTCATGCCCAAGAGCAAGTGGATGGAGCTTCAGTAGAGGTGAAAGTGATTAAGCGTCAACAGGCAAGATCAATTTTTTCTGGCTCCTGTGCAACTGACATCTATAAATATTTCAGTTATAATGGTCTGTCTCATTGCTTCTCTACAAGGCTGCAGTCTTATGGAGCAGCTCACTTGTGGCCACTCTTATTTCTAAGTGTCCTGAAACTTCTCACTGTCTAAAGGCTTGAAGTATGTGCCCATCAGTGGCCAAAACTCAGGCCAAAACCAACGCATATTCCATTTCATCCTTCTCCTCCTCCGCAATTTTGTTGTCACAAACATGGCTTCAGTCACACAATAGGAAAGAGTTGGAGGTTGTGCAGTCCTTGCTGCTCTCTGCAGTGAGCTATGTGGACAGCCCCACCCAGCAGGTTCTCCCATGGAATGACAACTGCTGTAATTCTGCATTTTTGAGAAAACTGCTTTGAGATATGGGCCACTGAGATGTGCTGTTTGGGTGTACGGCTGTTATAGCTTCAGGACAATTGCATGTTTAACCATTTCTCCTAGTTTTTAATATTTTCAATAACTCCACCTGGATTCTAGAGGTATTTCTTCAATCACTTTTCTGGAGCTGTTCTCCTGCAAGTGATAGGATCATAGAATCACAGAATCATAGAATCATAAAGATTGGAAGAGACCTCTAAGATCATCAAGTCAACCTAACACCACCATGCCCACTAAACCATGTCCTGAAGTGCCACATCCACACACTTATTGAACCCCTCCAGGGATGACGACTCCACCCATGACCTGGGCAGCCTGTTCCAGGGTTTGACCACTTTTCCAGTAAAGAAGTTTTTCCTGACATCCAATCTAAACCTCTCCTGGTGCAACTTGAGGCCATTTCCTCTTGTCCTGTCACTTGTTACAGGGAAGAAGAGACCAACACCCACTTCACTACAACCTCCTTTCAGGTACTTGTGGAGAGAGGTAAGGTCTCCCCTCAGTCTCCTC
>NW_010205876.1:0-5854 GCF_000695765.1 Mesitornis unicolor
CGTTGGTTTAATCCCAACCGGGGGGCGCTGGGTTCCCGACCCACGGCTGAGCCTGGCGCCTTCCCCGCCATCGCCGTGCGCCATCTCCTGCCGCAGTCGAGGGCTGAGCGGTGCAGCCCTGGCACCGGGAGGGCGAGGAGGAATAATGGGAGTGGGCAGCAGAGAATGTAAAACAACAAAAAAAAATCTCTTTTGTCTGGAGCAAGCAGCCCTCCGGAGCTTTTCTTCCTCCCCGAAATAGCTTTTCCTGCCACCGAAATGGAGATGGAGCATTTCGCAGGGCATTATTTCAGAGGATGTTTTAATTATTATTATTATTTTTACTGTAATCGTGTGACAAAGCTCAGAAATGCTCGCGAATGGCCCGATACGTGGGAAATTAGAGATGCAAATACCGCCCCTGGGTTTGCCAGCAGGATTCCCTGAGCTGCTTCCCAACACGCGGTCGGCCCAGCCTGTGCTCGCTGCTGGGTCCAGTCACACGCAGGACGCGTGAAATGCAGAAAACGCTGGGGTTTCCGCAAGCCGAAAACCTGCAGGCAAAGCTGGGGGGGGTGCAGGGAGCTTTGCGACGCTTTTCTCACAGAAACCGCGGTTTTGTGCACAGCTTTAACTGGAAGCAGATGCGCACACGGGAGGCGCAGGGCTCCTCGGCCCACAGCAGAGCTGCAGGACGCCACGGGACAGTGAACGAGTTCAGGTGTTAGCTGGAAATGGAGAGGACCTGACTGGTACCAGTTTGTTCCCTCCACTGCGACCACCGAGGGCCTTGGGGATGCGGAGGCAGCTCGGGCAACCCTGGTCCTGTGTCGGGTCGGGGCACCTTGCATCCCTTGTCCCATCTGTGTAATTATTCCAGCTTTGGAAATGATTCTGTGCTTGTGTTTCTCTTTTTCTCACCAAATCAAACTCTGATACAAATGGAGGAGGATGGGAACGGGAATGGGTTTATTTCTTTGCTATTTTAATACAAATACCTGCGTATTTCCGAACACAATTTCTTACAATAGTATATAAAAAAAGGGAGAGGAGTGGACTCGTAGTTGCTCTGAAACACTTGCCCAGGTTCCAGGCTCTGAAGGACCGATGGGTCCTCACTGCTCGCTGCACAGCCCCGTTTCTCCCGGCAGGCCCTGGAGTCAGCCGAGATGCACAGGTCCATGAGCAGAAACTGAGCATCCTGCAGACGTGGGTTCAGGCCCTGCAGCTTCAGCTGAAGCTTTCCAGACTGGTTTTGACCCGTTCCATTTCATGCAGAAAACTGTAGAACTGGGGCAAAGTTAACTCTGCAGGGGAAAAAAAAGGCAGAGACGGGGATTTCAGGTTACACTTCAACACTGGAAAAGCCGTTCTGGTGGTGCCGCAGAGCAACCCGTGTTCATGTAAACTGTGCAGGAGCAGACACGGTGCCTCCTAGCAGTGGTTTCTTTACTGACTGGGGTTCAGGGCTGGGATTCTCCCAGCACAAACCACCACTTGGGAACTGTTTCCTTTGCCTGCTGTGCTGCTCTGACCTCCTCAGCTCCGCGCCGTGTCTATATTTACTTACACAAAGATGCAAACACTGCCCAGCAGTTGCTGTTCCCAAATACCTCCCGAGCGACCGTGGCGGGGAGAGGCCAGGGCAGCAGCAGCCGCAGCACCCACCCGTGGTGCTGTGGCAGTGACCGCTGTGGGGTCCGCACCCAGAGCTCCCCCAGCCCCAGAAACACAGGGGAGCTCTGAGCTGCTGCTCTGCTTCTTGTACACAAACGCTTGCTCCTCTTCCAGAACTGTTAGCTCACCTATGTGGACGTTTTCCATCTGGCTCCCTTTTTTAACCACCAGCTTCAGCTTGCGGGGGAGAAAAAGCAGAGGTATTTTAATTGAGAGCAGTGTCCTGAGCACCATGAAAAGACACAAGTACGGAGTCTGCTGTGGGTTTTGGACAGGCAAAGCACACACGGCTCTGACAGCTCTTGGGGACGTGTCACTGTAGGAAGGGATCGTTGGGCACTGGGAGGATCTCTTGAAGTCCTCACAAATGGTCACATGCCCCCTCCCTCCCCAGGACAGCGTGACCTTTGCTTTTGGAACAGCTTTTCAGAGCAGGCTACGCTTCTGTGATACACGATGTCTTGGAGAGCAGCAGACAGCAGCACGCCTGGTATCTGCTCAGCAGCGTGCCTGCTATCTGCTGGCGGCTGCATGCACAGCACAGGAGCAGATGCAGAGCACAGCTCCAGCTCCTCACACAGCCCCACGCTCCCCACACCCGTCCGCCGCCTGTTCCTTCACCGCGCCACAACCCGAGCTCTCTGCTGCAGGAGGTTTACCTGCAAGAAGATACTTCCCACTTTCTTCAGTTCGCTGCTCCCAGCAGTCACTGTGAGTCAGAAAGAGGAGAAGGGGACAATCCGTTAGCTCGAGTGCGAAATACAGAGTTCTCTAGCTGAGAGCCGCTGGTGGGCTTCCCAGCCCGTTCAGTTGATGGTTTAGCTCTGTTACCTCCAAACTTCCACTCCATGTCTATCAGCTGGTTAATCATCAGCGTGTGACCAACAGCCAGGCGTGTCAGGGTGGGGGAATTCACATTCCACTGCAAGAGCAGAAGACACACGAGCGATCAGTCCCGAGAGGGCCCTACTGACGCTACCTGTGACTTCCACGCGAGTCAGACACGCGGCAGGAGCCCGAGGCAGAGGTGTGCACAGGGGCAAGCTAACGGTGCCGGGAAGGCGTCCAAAGACGTCCGAGTCCTGCTAGGATTTCCATCTGCCTTGTCGCTGCTGTAAATGGAACTCACTGTTTTTGTCTGAACGCTGGTTCAGCGTAACAGGATCCGCGTAAAGGAGCCATGTGTTCGTGTAACTGCGCGACCCCGGGGCTCAAAGCACACAGAGCGGGAAAGCAATCACACCAAAGCCACACAGAAGCACAAGAACCACTGAAGTGATGCGAGAAGCATCGACAGACAACGCGCTCCGCATCGGCTCCAAAGCCTGAGCTGGTTTTGAAGGAAATACCCAAAGCGCTGGCGCACCTCAGTAGCGCAGAGGGGTTTCACGGGGTCATTTTGTTAGCTCAGAAACAAGCACAGATATATGAATACCTGTTGTGCAAAATAAACGGCTTTCTCTTCACTGAGGCCTGTGGGAGAAACAATACGAGATTACCATACGTGATAAATATTAATTACCTTGTGTTTAGGGGAAGTCGGGCGACCTACCTAGAGCAATAAAATCTGCTCTGACTTGTTCGGAAGACAAATTCCTCTTCAGGGCACCTGAATAAACAACGCAAAGAAGAAAAATCACTTTTTTACTGAATCAAACCCATCTTTTCCGAGTCAAATGAACGCAGGGACGGGGACCCCGCGATAGGGAGCCTCTGTTTCTCGGGCCGTGTTTTGAAACCAGCCACGGATAGGAAAGCCAGCAGCGCCTGCCGGGACCTTTGCCTGTGCCCAGCATTTTAAAAGTCGGGGCGATGGGAGCACCAAGGAGAGGCAGGGATCTCCTTGCAGGTACCCATGGCAACGGCGGCAGCGGTTGTGTTTTGAAGTCGCTGCTGTCTCTCCTATAGAAGCTCTGCTTGTTAAAGGAGCGCTGCTAAGGCTGGCGGGCTGCTAATTTGCCCTACCTGCTGGGCTGGGGATTACGGGTGCGAACGGGTGCGTGGAACACTTTCCCCCGCTGCGCCTGCTCCTTTGTTCTGGGGCGCAGGCAGCCCATGGGCCTTTGCAGGGATTCTGCTCTCCGAAGCCAAGAGCAGGAATCTCACGAAGCCCAAGAGCTGCCAGCCCCACACAGCTCTCGTGTAGCACACACAGCGTTATCTGCTGTGACCTGCGTGATGCCGAGGCCAGAAGCAGGAAGGGACAAAAGGCCGGTTCTGCATTAAATACCCCCGAGACGGCTGTAGAAAAGGAAATTATTCACTGCCTCTGGACAGAAGTAACGACTTGAAGTGGTAGGATGAGTTCAGACCAAACGCAGGGAATGGTTGTGCACGGCTTTACTGCGAGGGAAGCTGTGGAGAGCCCAGGACTGAAGGAGAAGAGCAAGGGGCTGTTAATAAGCAGCAGGATCAATGGGATGAGCGCGCAGCAGAGGCGTTTGATGCGTTATCACATCCAACGGCAGCCACACCAGAGTCATCTCATAAAGCGCTGGAGTCTGGGGTATTCGAGGGGAATCCCCCCACCCCTTTCCCCCACTGTTTATGAACGAGAAGCTGCTGGACACAGAAGTGTTTTTCTAAAACAAGACTCCTTTGTGTGACCTAGAACTGTGCCGGTTTCCAGCCCACTCCAGAGGGGTGTGGACGCTGCACAACCTGTCTCAAACAGCACTTGTCCTTGTAGGAATTACAGCACGGGGTCACCTGGGTGCAGGTTCCTACAAAGACACAGTGCCAACGTCGGGGTGTGCTGCTCGGGCAAAGGGGGTGCACAGGCACAAGTCAAACCAAGCACTGCCACGGCGTTGTGCTGGCACTTAATGCATCCGTATTTAAGTGAGTTAACCCTGTAAAACACTGTGTTGAGGCAGGGTATAAAGAATATGAAGCCCGAGTCACCAAACAGGGATATTTCAACAGGAGAAGTTTTGATCCCGAAATGCTAAGCCACTTAGGAGCTACCATTAGCACTCATTGTGCAAGCACAGGGCAGTTCAGAAGACACTTTAGCAGGAAGGGACAACAGTCTGGCCTCAGGGGAGCATATGCAAATGTATCACTTACCACTGGGTACCAGAAGAATACTATTGACGATGTTTTTCAGGGGGCCCAAGCTGATTTTATTCATGGTGGCAAAGTCGGTGAGCTGACTCAGAAACCTTTCCACCTGCCCAAGAGAAAGAGCGGGACACAATCTCACCCGTGCACGTTTCCCACCAGAGAGCCGCGTTCACACCCCGCTGCGTTCCGCACGCGCCTCACCTCCTTGGGCTCCGTTAGGAAGCGGAAGAGCATATCAGTCAGCACTGAGAATTGCTGTGAAGAGACAAGGACAGTGTCACGGAGCTGGGCATCGTCACACATCATTCCTCAGCACTTTGCCACCACGGTAAGGTGGTGATATGCACTGGTCCCAGAGTCTGACCTCCCGTGCTGCTCAGGTACCCCTGTCCCCAGTGTTACAAGCTGCCCTGTGGATGGGATTTGCTCACGGATGCTTTCCAGACACTCTTAGAGGGTTTGAGCAGCTGGCACTGCACGAGGTTTTTGTGACTCTTGGCTAACTGGAAGCTGTTGCTCTATCCCGTGCGATCCAAAAAACGCGAGTGAGAAAAGACGCGAACGTCTCTCACGTTTCACAAACCCCAGGGGGTGACCAGACTTAACCGGGGAAAGGAAAAGAACTGGTTAAAGGCCTAGTCACTGCCTTCACTTTGCTGAGCTGCAGGCAGGGCTGGAGAGCTTGCCCGTGGGGCAGAGCACCACCACCCCCTCCTCTGCCACGACCTTCTGGGCACGGCTGGCCCGGCTGGGGCTGCACATGGCTCATCCCGTCCAACCTTTGTCGTCAGCCGTGTAAAGGTGATGGCACCGGGCTGCTACACGGTTCTGGTTTTAGCTGAGCTAAAAAACCCTCAGCTCTTCAGGGCACAACGCCAGCCCCTCCATCGCCCCAAATGCTTGCTGGGCTTGCCGGGTGTGGGGCTGTGCCGCTGAGCAGAGGGCCATGCTCTGCAACCCTGCCTCAGAAAAGGCCGTTTCTTTCTGGAGTGGCTGCAACCAGGCAGGGACCTTGGCTCCGGGACCTGGAGCCCTGACTGGGGCCAGTACCGGGGCTGCACGGCCTGACTGGGCCTGGTGCAAGGGCTGTCGGGGGCTGCAGGGCCCGGAGGCCCAATGGGCCCCGGTACCG
>NW_010205877.1:0-463 GCF_000695765.1 Mesitornis unicolor
TCAGGACCCGCACCCCCACACCAGGGCAGGTTCAATCCAGTCCCTGCCTCCGCAGCCACCAATTAATGAGGGCCCGGAGGCATCGCCCGTCCCCGTGGCAACGCCATGGCCCTGTCGATGCTGACGGGGGTTGCCACGGCAACCCTGGACTTGCAATGGGGACCCCGGCTAACGAGATCGAAACCAGGGAGGGGCAAGAGTCTGTCACAGCCCTGCGGTGTCACCTTGCCCTGGGCGGGCAGGGCCACCTCAGTGTGTGTCCCTGAGGTCCCCTCCAGGCACCCATGGGTGTCCCTACAGCCACCCATGCCGGGATGGGGTCCATTTTTGCTCCCACCCCCTTATATTTAGGGTATAAATAAAGAGAAGGAGGTTACCCAGCCCCTTAGCACAACCCAGGGTCCCCAAAGACACCACCCTGCTCCATCCACCTCCATGGGGAGATGGCGATGAGGTGGGGGGG
>NW_010205878.1:0-571 GCF_000695765.1 Mesitornis unicolor
GGGAAATTAATGAAGTTTGGGGGGGTTATAATGGGGTTGAGGGGTTGGTTATGGGGTAATTAATTAGGTTAGGGGATAATTAGTTAAGTTAGAGTGGTGATTAATTAATCTGGGGGTAATTAGTGGTTATGAAGGTTGGTTTCTGGGGTGATTAAGGGCAGCTGAATGCCCCCCTGGGGTAATTAGTGAAGTTTGGGGGGGTTATAATGGGGTTTAGATATTGGGTATGGGGTAATTAATTAGGCTAGGAGATAATTAGTTCAGTTCTAGGGGTGATTAATTAATTTGGGGTTAATTAATGTCCATAAAGGGAGGGATTGGGTTGCCCAAGGGAGGTAAATGCCCCTGTCCTGGGGTAATTAGCGAAGTTTTGGGGAGTTATAATGGGGTTTAGGGGTTGGCTATGAGGTAATTAATTAGCCTAGGGGATAATTAATTAATCTGGGGGGTAATTAATTAACATGGGGGGTAATTAATGCCTATACAGGGAGAGATTGGGTTGCCCAGGGCCCTAAATACCCCCCTAGGAGCCCTAAATCCACCTCTCAACCCCCTATATCCCCCCTATATC
>NW_010205879.1:0-28182 GCF_000695765.1 Mesitornis unicolor
GGGCCGCGGCCCCATGGCCGAGGTGGGCGGCTTCCTGGGCGCCCTGGACCCCGACCTGCATGGCTTCCCCCCCGCGCTGGGCGCCGGGCTGCCCCTCGCCGACTCCCCCGGTTTCCTCAACGAGCGCCTGGGGCAGATCGAGGGGCGGCTGCAGCGGGGCTCCCCCACCGACTTCGCTCACCTCAAGGGCATCCTGAGGCGCCGGCAGCTCTACTGCCGCACCGGCTTCCACCTGGAGATCTTCCCCAACGGCACGGCGCACGGTACACGGCAGGACCACAGCCGCTTCGGTAAGGGGGGGCCCGGGCCGGGGTTGGGGGGAGCCCGGCCGGGCCGGGAGCAGGTGCCCCGCGTACAGAACTAATTAGCCCGCTAATATAAATCATCCCGGGACGGATATAATTAGACTCCTAAACAAATGTGCTCACTCCCTAGCAATGCGGGAGTTTTTTTATTTCCAATTTCCTACTCTCCCCAGCGCTCAGCCCTTCTGCAGGTGCACAAAAAACATCCCTTAGCGGGGGGGGAGGAAGGAAAAAAAAGAGGAAAAAAAGGTAAAAAATTACAATTTTTTAGAAAAGGGAGGGGATGATCGTCTCTAGCTGTGCCTCTGAAGTTAGCTGTGTGGGAGGCAAAATAAAGGAGACAGTATGTTGGAAAAACAAATTCCTTGCTTTTTTGTGGCTTTCCCCCTCCTTTTTTTTTGGTCTCCGCAGATACTTGTGCACTGCTTTCTTTTACTTGCATGAATTTTGTTACAAGAGCAACTCCCCAAAGCGGGAGGGAGCAGGTTGGCTGGAGGGGCGTCAGGAGCTCTGTGTGGGGAGGGGGTTGGACAGGAAAGGGGAAACCAAAGGGGGACCTCGGCAAGAAGGGAGAAGATGGAGCAGTAGGCAGAGCACCCTGGATTTACCTTGCTGCCCGGGATAATACGGCTGGGAGACGGCAGCGCCTGTATCGGTGTTGCACAAGAGCAGGGATCTCTAATGAGACTCTATGTAATCTTCAAAAAATGCATCCCAAGCCACAAGCGAAGAAGTACAGTAAGTTTGAGCACAGCTAAGAGAAATTCCCGCTACTTCGGCATCTAGCGCAGGTGTCTGTGTAAGCTATCAGCAAGTCCCATGCCAGTGATCTCTGCTATGTTGTCAACAGGTTGCAAGAAGTGCTCGCGAGACTTTTTTTATAGTTTTTCAAGCGATTTAACTCCTCAGTGGAAGGAATTTTTAAATTTTTTTTTTTCCCTTAACTTGTTTGCAACCAGTCCTTTCTGATACCGCCGGAACACCGCTGCTGCTGGTGGTGGTGGTGTAAGGCAAGTTTTTTTGGAACAATTGAAGGAGCTTATCTCTGTCCTGCACTTTCCATTAACACCAGGTGCATGCATAGCGTGTCCCTGCCTAAATCAACAAGAAAGTCATAGCCCGTGGGTCAGAGTCAGGTACTCATGGGGCTGGCATTCTTTAATTACCTCCCAAAAACCATGCATCTTCGAACCTTTCATGCTGCAATACGTGGTGGGTTTCTACGGTAAACTGAATGCAAACCCAGTGCATCTGTTTGGTTTTAGTTCAGTCTGCCACATAGTATTTCTATCAGTTCTTTTTACTTATCTTTATACAAGTAAACAGCCAGTTTCAATTGGCAGCATTTGTCTTAGTTCCATTTTTTTCCTAAAGATTGCGTAAAATAAGCGTGTTTCCAAACAAACTTTGGAAAAATATGTTAAATGGGCTAAAACTTTTCATGAATTTTGCATGCTTAAGCTTAAGTCTCACAGTGTATTCAATAAATTGAAACACTGGCATTCCCTAAGTGTTTTAGCAGTCAGCATCCAGCTACATAAACTAGACCAGACTTCAGATATAAAATATTATAGTTTTTTGCTTCAGGGTTTTCCCAGAGGCAGTGTAAAATAAATAGTTATTTGTTGTAATTGCAAGACAAAGCCCCAAAGGATTAGACTGGAATCCTCGTGTTCAGATAAAGTTGGACCAAACCTGGCTTCAGCGGAGACTCAAAGCAATAACGTATTGGCACACAGCGCTCACCATCTGCATTCAGTAGCCATGAATATTTAAATTCCAATGTTACTGGTATGGTTTGTATTAGGATATCATGTATAGATGCATTCCTAAATTTTGCATGCAGCAGTTGGAGAGTGGTAACTGATTACAGAAATAGGCAGCCGGAGCAATCCTGGGGAGCTGCAAAACTGCGGGGAGGGATACGGAGCTACACGAGGGTTTGGGGGAACATGTTGAAAGCTGCCTTAAACCTAGGGGCGTCTGGGGAAACACTTGGAAATCCAGTGTGGTGGTTGGGTGGATCAAGCCCACGTGGCTGGAAGGTGCTCCAAGATCTCCTAAGTGGACAATGGACGTGCTCTGGGGATGGCTTTTGGGGATGGTGCAACAGAGGCACGCGTCCAGCCCCGCATGGGATTTAGGGTGGATCCTGACGTTGCATCTCTGGCTCAGTGCTGGAAGGAAAAGATGGACGGTGTCACAGTAAATGTTCCCTCTCATCCGTCGAGGACTGGAACCTTCCCAAATCCCACCTGTTGTTGTTTTTTTTTATACTCGTAAAAATACAGATTTGTGCAAGAACAAGGGGGCGCAGCTTATTTTTCCTAGAGGAGGCTTAACACAAAACTTGGTGAAGCCCCCCAAGATCGTTGGAAGAAAGCTCAGTCTTGCACTAGAGAAGTACCCAAATTTGCGCTCTGAACTGGTGGCTCCGCCTAAGTCATCCCAGAGAATAAAGCGTTTTCAAGAATTTGTTTGCACTGCGTCGGCCAAGAACCTGCCTGTACGAAGACATAAAGGACGGTCAGAATCGGGAGGGGGCTTGGACTGACATTAGAGCCCCTGTGCAAATCCTTCTGAGAAGGAAACCGAGATAAATTTGCCAGGAAAATCCCTGCCAGGAGGAATTGCTCCTTTTCTGCCTCCTGCCTGTTTTATAGCAGCATCAAACAAGTGACACCAACGGTGATAACTGCAAGGAGCGACAAAGGCCTTGAGTTTGCAGCACAGACTGATAAAGGCAGCAAAGGAAGCTCTTTTGGGGTACGAACCTGCTCATGGATCTGTAACGCAGTCTCCTGCAGAAGCTGGTGAAACCTCCAGAGAAAGTTTTGTTGCAGATTTGGACATTCAGACTGAAGCACACCTGTTGCTGAACAGTTGTTGAGGTTTTTAGCTGAAGCTTTAAGTTTGTAGCCATTAATACAACACCTGATGTTTCTGTACCCCTGCTCCTTACACAGTCGTGTAAGGAGGGACAGGTGCAAGGAGCTGAATTGTTCTTTGAGGGATGGTTTTTGGTAAGGCGAGAGCGCACAGGTCCAGCCACAGCAAAGCTCAGGAGATTAGTGCTTTGGTGGTAAATGAATCCAGTCAGAGTCTTAATCAAATCTCTCCAAATATTACCTAGGAACAAATAGAATGAATAACCAAAGCAAGAAAAAAAAATGCAAGTCCTGGGGGTAAGAAGAAAAGAAAAAGGAAATAAAAAGCATGTTCTACCACAAAAACACACCACTGCAACTGGAAAGCAAATTCTTGAGCCGGCCCCAGCGGCCGCTCCCTGTGCTGCTGGAGATCAGATGTACGACACTGCAATTTTGTCGAGCAATTGGAGTGAGTTAAGGACAGGATGGATGTCTGCCCACATTTTTTTCAGCCTTCACTCTGTCTCCTGACTTTCGTGGGTTTCAGTTACGTTCTTAATGCTATTTCAACATAGTCAGCATCTGTGCACATCTCCAAGTGCCACTCGGAGATCAGGAAAGGGGAATACAGCAAGTCAGAAGAGATTGTCATGGGCACACCTTGGAGAAATGTCATTTGCAAAACCAGCAAGTGTTCACCCAGTCTGCACCAGATGAGGGATGTCTCATCCACCCGCTCACAGAGGGAAGACCCAGATGCTGCTCCTGGATTGCTCCTTACCAGGGCAGGCAGGGCGAAAGGCAGCCAAAACGTCTGCTAGGAGGCAGGAATCGCACTTCTTGCACCCAGCGTAGACTGGTGAGTCTGTGTTGAGCGAACTGGGACAGAGGTGTCCATCGCCATCTGGTCTGGCCTATATTTAGGCAGTGATGCAGTTATGTCTGCGAGTTACCGCATCCCCACCTGGCCCAGCAGAAGACACGTCCCAAGCTGCGACTGAAGTCAGCCAGCTCGCGTGGCCGCTCGTCACGCGGTGGTTTTAGACTCAAGTCGTGGTTTGAAGAGGAACGCTGGGAGGTAACCTGATCAGAGCCGCAATTGCTCTGCTTTGGGAGCTATATTAAAAGGCCTGGAGCCACACTAAAGGTTGGAGCCACTTTGTCCTCCTGTCAATGGAGATGTCTTGTCCGCTTATGCGCTAGGAGGGTGAAAACCCCCTTCAGCACTAAATTGAATTTCTACCTGCATACATTTGGTGTTGGATTTTATCCCTGCAGCTTGCACGGACATTTAGGGGCACCAGGATGAAGATGGCCCCCCCAGACATCTCTTCCAGTGCTTTTCGCTGATCTTTATTGAATGCATCACTTTAAAACACGTGGGACTGTCATCTCAAACCAGCAGCCCTGTGGTGACAGAAATCGCTCTCCTTTTGGTGAAGGATAAAACCCAGCGTGGTCACAGCCTTCTGGGATTTCTAGTGGCCAGGCACAAGTTTCTGTATCTGTCTTCTTGGTGAGAATTAGGAAAAAAACAATAAAAAACAAGAAAAAGAAAAAAACAACAAGAAGAAGAAAACCTAGCAAACTTTTTCTCAGTAACAGAGGTAATTTCTCTTGGGGAATTCAAATTCACAATGCTGGGGAGAGGTCTAAAGTGATAATGCAAAGATTTCATGCATATTGGACTACAGATTTTAAAACTCTGTCGTTATAAATAAGGAAGACAGGGTCTGCAAAGGCTGGTTCATGTTTGTCACCAGGGCCTGCTGTTGGTTTTATTCTCTGTGTGATTGGGACTTTTTTCTCTTCCAGGGATTCTGGAGTTTATCAGCCTGGCCGTGGGGCTGGTGAGCATCCGTGGGGTGGACTCAGGACTCTACCTCGGCATGAACGAGAGAGGCGAACTCTACGGGTCGGTGAGTGATGGTTTTGTGCAGGTTTACGTTTATGTCACAACTCTTTAACTAACGGAAGCTGCAGTTGTTGTCTGTGTTAATTTATTATAACGTTCTCCACAACTCCATTTAGGGAGGTTGCTTGTCATTTTCTAGAAGACCCCTTTTCAGCCTAAAATTTTCCATGTTTTACCAAAGTCACCTGCACGTGATTTTTTTAAAAATGCCTCTTCCTTGATCACAGCACTACCCTGTGTGAGGACATTGATTTTTAAGGATTGTAAATTTAGAATGAAATAACATAAACCGGTTCTAAACCAAAGCAGAAGGCACATACCTCCTCTAACCAAATCAGTTTTATAGTGTGGAAATTTAAACTTGTGTACTCTACATACAGAGAAGCCTTCAGGAAACCTTTGCTCATCCCCATCTGAGGCTGCCGCAGACCCTTTTGCTACTTAAGATGCAGTTACTGATGTTATGATGAAATAATCAAATACCAACATGCACAGATAACTTCTTTTTCCACTTCATTTCTATAATAACTACTCTAAACAGAACTTAAATGCAGAGACAGTGGTTAAATTTCACACCTGCAGGACAGATAACAAGTAAAATCACCAGGATGCCATAAATCACAGAAGATCTTGCAACAAACTTCAGAGCTGGAGCCTCCACCCTCACAGCAAAGCCCGAGGCCGCTCAGCAGCTCCAGAGTCACAGCTTTTACTCCTGCTGCTGGAAAGGAGGGTGCAGGACTGCATGTTCCCCTCTGCTTTCAAACCTTGTGATGAACCAACAGCTTCGTGATGGGTTAATTAAATCCCAAGGCCTGTGTTTGTGTTACGACACAGAAACAAAAATAGGGTAATGCTTTGCACCACTTCATCTGGGAACAGAACTGACCTGAGGATGCAGTCGTGGGAGTTTCCTCTGTCGCTGCATCCTGCACAGCAGGGATGCAAACCCCTGAGCCAGACCATGCAGGAGGCATGGGCTAGGTCCCCAGATAACCCCAGAGCTTTAAAATCTGCGATATGTGGGTTGGGCGCTGAGGCCTCTTCAAAATCAAAAGCCACTATGGTGTTCTTAATTAAAGGTCGATAAAACAGCACCCAACAACAGCATTAGCATTACAATGGTCTTGTAGGAGATTACAGTGCAGCGGTACTTTTAAATTTGCAGCAAGTTTATTGTTTTATTAGTATTAGGTTTATTATAGAGCAGCACAAGTCACACCTTGCACGCTGCCTGCACAGAGTTGGGCTCAGTGGGGGCATCCCAGGGCTTAGAAAGAAAGAAACTGCACCCTGCGGACCCAACCTGGACTCCCCAAATGTTTTACACAGACACTGTACCTCCAAACAGCCCAGTGATGGGCAGCTAAACTGGGACAAAGTAGCAGCACAGCAGTTCAGCCCATCAGTAGTTTCCAGTGTATTCAGAGTAGATGGTATCCTAGGGGAAGAAAAGAAAAAGTCTGTGTTTATGGATGGATCTGGGAAGAGAAACACATGGCTCCCCATCGCCCTGGTCTCAGCTGGCAGCGGCTGTGGTGCAGGATTTTGGAGGGCTTGTGCCTCGCCTTGGGGTTTATTTAATGAGCAGCAAAACGATCAAAACAGGTTCTGAGTGCAGGTGAGCTCCTGGCTCCGATTACAAAACATCCACTGCAGGCAACAGCACTGACCTGGTGCTCTGTACGCCGGAGATAAGACCCGTACCCTACCCGAATGGTTTTGGTGTAGGTACAGTGCTTGTGGTGCCACAGCATCCCACGACGGCAGGCTGCCTTTCATCTGGAAGGGCTCCCCTGTCCCCCTTGGGATGGGATGGGATGGGAACCAGTGCCCTCATCACATCACCAATCGCTGCCGTAAATCTTCCTCAGGGTTAGAGATGCTCGGGCCGTGCTATGGCAGGAGATGAAAGCCCCAAGGAATGCTTTCATTCACAGTGCAGCATGCATAGGGTCTTACTTTCAAAGCAGAAGGTAGCTGGGAAATTATAGGAAAATAAAGAGATGGAAGGAGGAAAAAATTACATAGTTTTTCTTTTTTTTTTGACATAAATGTCTTTTTCTCCCCCAACGCAGAAGAAGCTCACCCGGGAGTGTGTTTTTCGCGAGCAGTTTGAAGAGAACTGGTACAACACGTACGCCTCCACCCTCTACAAGCACCCTGACTCAGAGAGGCATTACTACGTGGCTCTGAACAAGGACGGCTCCCCTCGCGAGGGGTACAGGACTAAGAGACACCAGAAATTCACCCATTTCTTACCCAGGCCTGTGGACCCTGCCAAAATCCCCGCCATGTACAGAGACCTCTTCCACTACAGGTGATGTTTCCTGCAGCTGCCCCGTCAGCGCACGCACGTGGTCTCCCGAGCTTCTTCCCCGAGCATGGCACTCATAGTCATTCCACCGTTCCTGTAAGCATAGACGACGTAGGAAAGCATTTCCATTGAGTTCAGACACTGCTGTTCCTCCTGGTTTCAGGCATATATCGAACCTGGGTTATTTATGGGGCGGGGGTAGGGGACGGGAGGGATCTGTACATTTCATTCATAAATACATAAACCTCTACATTTTCATTCACTTTCTTCACCCGGTTGCTACAAGAGAGGCCGAATATTCAATGTTATGGTTGCTTAAAGGAACAAGCAGGTGAGCAAACCTGATCACCAAGGGGGAAAATAAAATACTATAAAGAGAAGGAAAGAAAATAAAAGACCACAGAACTGCTGCAGATGCTGCTGCTGAGCTGGGGGTGGTGGTTACCTGCTACGAAAAAGCCTTTCGAGTGGTACCCTGCTTCAGCAGCCCGAAGTTTGCTACGTGGACGATGCTACATGGACTGGTCCTGATGCGTGGGGTTTTTCCTGCTGTTGGGGTGGGAGTGGGGCAAGGAGCATTATGCAGATGTAAGCATGGATACTGTGCATAAGGACAAAAACTATTTATAAAATGTATATGATATTTATTTTATATATTTATTTATTTCAAAATAATTTTATTTTTAATGAGAGATGCTATGACCGGATTTTCATGAGGAAGAATAAGGTCCTACTGAAACAGGAAAGGAAAAAAAAAAAAAGAATTTTAAGAGCTTACGGGCAATAAAATTGTCTTTATATTGTAGATTTCTTGCTAGCCCTTTTTTTGGCACTCATTAACAATTAACCCAGTATTTCCCCATCAATATTAAGACCACTTCTTAAAAGGCTTCATATGGTAGAGATAAATTACTGAAACTCTTGTAACAAGGGTGACATGAAGTCATACCTGGGTCAGACCTGGAGCATGCCCCTGCTGGAACGGCCACCTGGGTGTCTCAAGAACCATCATTTCCAAAACATGCAAATCCAGCGTTCTGGATACGTATCTCTCTCAGCGTTCTGATACGAACAAACCGGGTCCTCGGGCCACGCCACGCACCAGGCAGGAGTGGTTGGCAGCGATGGAGTAACCGCCCTGTCCAAAATCAAGCGGAGAAACATTTGGAGCAGCTGCTGAGCGTGTGGACGGGCACATCACCCCTGCAGTGGCACCACCGCACCTCACACCACTTACCTGGAGCATCGAGGAACGTCAGTGGAGAAAAAGTAGAAAGTAACAACAGCAATTTAAAAACTCGTCATTTTTAAGCAATTATGGCTCCTCTCCAGTTGGGATGGCCAGGCCAGGGGTGCTCCTGGTGGAGGCTTGGCTCCACAGCCAGCACAGGCCTGTGGTGATGCTCGTGCCTCACATCTGCTCTCACTGCCGGCCCGGGATGGGGCAAAACTGCAGGCAGGGGAAGCTTCCAGGAAGGATCCTGGTTTATTTTTTGTTCCCCCTAGAGAGCAAAGAAGGGTTTTGGCCATGGTAGAAGCAGGAGCTTGGTGTTGTACAGGCACTTTGCAGCACTTGGCATGAAATGGGGTTCTTCAGAGCATGCAAAAATATGTACAGATAGAGCTGTAGTGGCTTTGGGGTTTTCCTTATCATAACTGCAATTTTCAGCATTGTTTCGCAGCCTCCTCCTTGCAGAGCAGTCGAGGTAAAATCTCGTCTCCTTCAGCTTCAGTCTACGAATTCCCAGGACGATTTCCCTGCTCTGGGGATGATCCACACCAGCTTCTTCATGAGCTGCATCGCTAATGGAGCAGCAGCCCTGTGCCCAGCTCTGCTCCCGGCCATCTCTTGCCCTCTCTGCCACCTCCCACGTCCCCACCATGTCCCTTCGCTGTCCCAAGCACAGCAGGTCCGGATGATGAACTGTGGATCGCAATGAGGAGATTACAGGAGCTTTACCTCGAATGATCCAGACACAGAGGAATTTAACCCCGTGTTTGAAATAAAAGGCATTTATTTACCTCCTTCCTCTGAGTCACTGCCGAAGCATCCTCAGTCGCCCCATCGGGAGCTGATCGCTCCTGAAGAGCGTGATGAAGCGCACTTTTGACCTTCCCCTGCGCGAAGGGAAATCCCTCGAGCTTCGCTCTGCCCCCAGGATGATCCTGCCCCCCTCCAGCCAGGGCTTTCCATTGCCCTTGAAGATAAATCCAGTGTTTAAGATGCTGCTCGTTTTCTGCGGGACCTCAGTCAAGGTGCATCTGCTCAGGCGGCGATGGATGGGACGCAGGGGCTCCCTAGAGAAAAATACATTTGCGGTGCTTCAACCTGAGAGTTTCTTTCCTAAAGTAGCAAAAGGAAACATCAGCATATGTTTTGGATCTCAACTCACATCGTTTTTGTGCGCTTCAAGGTTACAACAGCCAGCTGAAAAAGCTCTCCCAAAGGGAAGGCAAAGGTTCCCCTGTGCCCTTCACTCCCCGGTGCTGTTTTACACACAGAAAGTCGTGGGTCTGAAAACATTGCAGGCAACAGGACAAAAGGTGCTGCTTTCAACCCTTCTCCTTCCACCCGAGAGGGGTTGTAAGGGAAACATTATCCCGGGAACAGCTGTGCACAGCAGGGGGGGAGGTCAGCAGCAAAGAGGTGGACAATTTCTTGAGTCTCTCTATGGAGAGGTGCAGAAATTAAGGGAAACCCTTTGCGTGAGGCCAAAATGGTGCCATGGTTGTGTGGCTTGGGGCTCCTTTCTCCCTGGGGGGAAGGAGCGGAGGCCCCAGAGCTGTACGTCCTCTGGAGAATGCGATGGAGAGCCCAAAACTGCAGCAGGAGCCCAGGAACTGAGCAACCAGGGAAGGTGCCCACCTGGTTAGGTGCTGCCCCACCAGCATCCCAGCTGCTGGACCATGGCTGAGGGGTTCCTGAGTGTCCCTGAAGGAGAAGGGCTGAAATTCTTGCTGATGGTGAGACAAAGAGACCCGCACCCCCTGGGACAGTGCTGGTGGCAGATGATGACCTCAGGTACCTCATCCAAAGGGCAATGTCCTCTCCTGCAGCCCAAAAGCCAGAGTCACCTCACCCTCGGGGGTTTGGCTGAAACACCAGCAGTTCCAGTGGGGGAGCGCTCTGCAGGGCAAAGTCTGGCTTCAGCTCAATCGAGAAAGCTTTACACTAACAAAGGAGCTGCAAGGAGATAAAGTATTGTTTATTAACCAGCAGATGTAATTAAGTTCTTTCTCTGCTCCTTTGAGAAAACAGCACCAACACCACTTGGATGAGAGACAACATAGCAGGGACCTGTGCTGGAAGTCATTCATGGGCAAACGTGCAGCGTGGGCATGGCGTGCTGTAGGCACCTGGGGCAGCAAAAAAACTTCATCGCTTTTCCCCAAAGAAAGAAACAGCTCCAGAGATGTTGAACTCTCTCAATGGAAGGTACCAAGGATGTTGTCTCATACCTGCACTGACTTGGTTTGAGTAAGAGATCAGCAAAGCCAACTCCATCGAGGAGTCTCGGGCTCTTCCCTGCCCATACCAGAAAGCACTCAGCACCACGCCGCCGTGACCAAGCATGGCACGGTACCACGCAGGATGCAGCATCGCCCGCGCTGCTGCTACCGGGCAACTGCAAGAATCCACGGAAACGAGAAACACTCTTTGTGCAACTGAATTATAAAAGTAGCCGTTGGCACCGCCTTAAGCTTTGATTAACGCCCCAGGTATTGATTATCATTTCACATTCAGCATCTCAAAGAGTTTTAATGCCATTAAACACAAAGCCAAGGTGGCCTTTGAGATCAGACCTCGGAAGTGGCTGAGGAGGTGATCTCACCTGCCCCTGTGCTCCCCTTTCCCTCTGAGCCCCCTGCCCTTCTCCAGGGCAGCATCCCCATTTCAGGCCTTGACCCTCCCCAAACACCCTCTTTTGGTCACCACCTCCCCCTGAGCCACCTCCTCAGCGGGCACAGCAGGCGCAGGAGCTGCAAGCAGGTGAAAAATGGGTTGTGTGTCTGCAGGAGCATGAACCTCTCATCCTGCATGCACGGGCCATACTGGGAGCTTCTCCAGCCCAGGAGCTGCTCCAGCCCATAGTCGCTTGTGCACACCTCAGACACCCAAACCACCTCCAAGAGCACAGCTCGCTCTCAGGGTTTATCCTACAGCACAGGGGGTGCACATGAGGTTACTGCAACACCCAGGCAGGTTTGGGACGTTCAGGCTCTGCTTGCTTATATGGCTGATGCTGCACCACCAGCATTTTTCCAAACATCTCAAGCTAGGAATGCTTAGGACATTTGTCTTTCCATAAATGTGGAGAATTTATCCAACTCCAAAACCTTTTTTTTTTTGCTTAAACTGATGAATCTACTTTGATTTACCTTGCTCAGAGTGGCTCTGCTGTTAAGATAAAGACAAAAAAGCCCCTCAGGGCAAGCATTTAGCACCTGACACTTAAGAAGTCGCAGCTCAGCATCAGAGCACCTTGCAGGTCTGTTTTGTACCGAGGACTCGTCCCAGGACACTCCCCAGCCACCATCAGCCCCTGCCACACACACAGGCCCCCGCTGCTCTGTGACAGGTTTCCATCCAGTTACACGGACATTTAAAATCCCATTGCCCGCACAATTTGATTACTTTCACACCAGACACAATTTACATGGCATCTGCCCTTTCTCAGCCACCGGCCAGGAGCCACAAAAAAGCTTCAAGTACAGGGACTGAGTGTAGGGGCACATTTAAAACACAAATGTCATGTGGTTTTTTTATGCAGGAAATGTTTTTTTGCCCAACAGGTGGGATTCAACGACTGAGAACGAGAGAAGTACAATTATGAGGTTAAAATCTGCAAGTAAATTATTCTAATCTGACCCAGCAGACCTTCTTCACCTCTCTCTTAACTTACCAGGCGATAGCTCACTCTCCATTTTTAACAGACACATTGGCTGCAGAACCTGCTATTAATCCATGTAATTTGAAAACCTGGACCGCAATTATTTTCCCTAAACGAAGTTAATGGCTATTAATGGCCACATCCAGTAACGGGTACCTCGCTGGAGGAAAAACAAGAGCTCAAAGTCACAGCGCAGCGCAGTTCTCAAAAGCCACGTTCTCAGCCTGCGGAGGCACCGCTGTTTCGCGAATGCAGCACAAGGCACGTTGATGTATTTTGGTCACTTTATTAAATGAGATATTAAATAGTTTAAGTTTCAACTACTAAACAGCACTTTGAATGGTGAAAACACAGATAGTATATCATCATACTTGAATGCTTCTTCTCTTTAAAAACACATTTTCAGTCCTTATATATATTACAAAACAGCCTTATAGGAAGAGTTGACACTTTTTCTATAGCACTTGAGATATTTAATACAGAACTGAAAAGCCATCTAATAGAAACAAAGGCAAGTCTTCACAGCTGTATGATTTCAGCAGCCAAAGCTGGTTGATGGACTGAAACATTACTATACAACTGGGACAAAACATATACAATATCACAATACTAAGCAAAAACGCTTTACATCCAAAGGAATAAACAGGTTACAAAATGTGGAGAATTTAGCAGGCAAAACTGTATTACAAGCAACATTTTTATTCGTCATCTTAAGCCATTTCATCTAGTTAAAACATCTAAAACAAATATAAAAATGAACCTTTTATTATCTTATTGATGTATGTTCTGTCTTTAAATATTTGTTAAAGCTTGATGTTATACTCAAAGCACGTTGTTATGCAGCTAAAATGTCGAGTGAGAAACATTTACGCAAAGTGGTCCAAGTTTTACTTCAGTGCTTATCTCTGATTTCTTCTTATGCATTTGCCTCCATGGTTTTGTCCAGAATGAAAAAAAATGTGCCTTTAAATGTTGCCTAAAACTTCCACATTTAAGTCTTTTGAGTTACTGTAAAACTCCATTGAACATTCCCAGGTTTGGTAGAAAGTATTTCTCTTACTCACAACACGTAGGAATATCGGCGAGAGTCGTCCAGAGTACATTTGTCTCAAATGTTTGTCTCAAAGTCTCACATTTTGTTTCTTCGAGTGTGAATTTGTCTCTTTTTGCTCCCCTACCACCAAATTAAAAGTAACTGCAGAGCTGGCAAAGCACTAGAACATACTGAGGTTCTCCTGTGGTATCTTCTGAAAAGAAAAAGTCCACGACAGCAACTTGTTAGCTGGTTTCGCAACAGACCAAGCAAACTCTGTTCAGCTCCCAACCCAAGCGTCAATCGCAAAATGAAACATCGTGTAAGATTTGCGTACTGAGATGCAAAAACCACTTGTCCGTTCAGGGCAAGAACTCAAACTCCTGCAAGAAACTTTCCAGAAACCAAAACCATTTCAGTCCATGTCAGCAAGGCAGAGGAGTCCAACAACATCTGGAGCCAACGCCTCCATCCGCGTGTTCCTCCAGAGCTCTCTGTAGTCAATGCACCACCGCCTCAAACCTTCCTGTCCCTTACTTCTACCCCAGGTTATACACTTTTTTTGGGAGGAGGAAGAATCAACCAAACTATATTCAAAGAAAAGCCCTATTTGTATTTAATTAGATCTTCACAAGCACAAAAGTGTGGGTAAAGAGACTGCTAATGACGTATAATAAACCAGAAATGTATCTCTGGTCTACACTCCAAAAGAAAAACAAAACCCAAACCCAAAAAGCCCCAAATGAATGAAACCAAGCTCTTTGTGCACTAAGTAATTTTTTCAAACAAAAAGGGAATGGGGAGGAGTGCATAACCAAAACTCTTCGCTAACAGAGGAAAGGTTATTTCACTGCTAAGTTGCTACAGCACTTTCTCTGTATCGATTTTCAGTCAGCAACGGTTCTGCCATTTTAGAGTTGTTTATCTAGCAAGGTTTGACCTTGGCCACCATCACTATTTTAACTCCCCAAATACCAGGAATTGAATTTTCTTGGCCCGTCTCCCATTGCCGGCAATGGGAAAAGACAGTAGCACCAGCATTAAGGAGTTAACAGAAATGTGCTTTGTACTGGACTCTGCGTAGCGTGAATTCGCGCGTGAAGGAAAAACACCTCCAGCTCTAAGATCACCACTTGTTATTTCATCACATAAAAGTGAAAAGAAAACATGGCAGAAGACCAGGGAAGGACCATTGCCTTCTCCAAGCCACTATTTAAGGCTGAATACACAGTTTCTATGTAACTGCATGACTCAAAAGTTTCAGAGCAGTAGTACTTAAGGATATTGCATTCAATTCTGTTTCAAAGAGTATTTTCAGTTCCTGTTTCATTCAGCATCGATGATATAGCACGAGTCCAGACCTCGGTCAGAAGGAAACTAGACTAGTTCTGTTATAATATTCCCACTAATATCAAGAAATGGGTAAGCAGAAAAGTATTCCATAATTTGAGGAATCAACTCTAATCAAGAACTCATCTGTTTACAATTCACATGGTTACCGAAACACACAGCCTCGGAGTCCTTCCTAAGCTTCTCACGTCCTGTGACGGCTTCGCAGCTACTAAAAGCAAGCATAGGAGTTTAGACAGGAAACCTGTGGAGATGCTACTGTTACGGGAGGACTTGTTTTCACTGAAAACAACTTGTTATCTCCTGTACTCAACATATGTAAGAAGATTCTAGGCAACATCACTGACAACAGGGAAAACATCATGTCCTATTTAAACAAAGCTGAAACACTAAATATGGAACATGGCATTTAAGGGGACCAACCAAACTTTTTTCTTTTTTCTTTTTTTACAGTTGAGTTCTGTTAAGCCATTGATTCCTAAAAAAATAAAAAGTTCTTTCTCTGATTTTAACAATCCTTTAGGCTTTTAGTGCAAAATCACATTGATTTCCCTTGGGAAGGCCCTGGATTTTTGCCTCTCATTGGGGGTGGTGCTCGTTGTAATGGTGGCGGCTGCATACCACCGGACACTGACTGATACATTCCTCTCATATCTATCTGTTGGTAGTTGGAAGGATTCATGATTAAATTTGGAGGCTTTGGCATCATGAGATGACTCATTGCTGCTTGCTGGTACGACATCTGCTGCTGCTGCTGCTGCTGATTGTACTGCTGCTGGAGCCTTCTGTTCATCAGGATCCTCTGGACACAACCGATCAACTGTGAAGGGAAAGCAGAGCTGTCAGAGCTGCCCGGCCCTCAAGTATCAAGTTCAGAGGGAAAATCAATTTGTTAGGGATTGCATGGCTGAGGGAAAAAAGCCCCATTGTTATCACCATCACTAATGTGACGGTATTCACCGGCGAAACCATTTAGTAACACCATTTAGGGCTAAGTTGTCCTAATGCCTTGCCTATTGTATTGCATACAGCATTTCGGTTTGTTGCTAGGGCAACATGCACTATACTGTGAAATTATTCCCAGGTACAAGCTACGACGTTATTTGCCAGGTAGCATTTATCATCCCTTTGGAAGTCCTGCACGCGGACTGTCACTAAATGTTTGTTTGCCTAAGAGAAACCTCTTCCCATTGACACAATCTGGGCAACTTTCAGATTTGGCAAAATAATTCTAAGCTAAAAAACCCCCACTAACAATACTTTCTAAGATGTGTGTTTCCTAAGTTGCTTTCTGAGCTCCAGGAATCAGATTTCTCTTTAAGCCCCATGACCTTCCAGCAAACTACTTCAACAGAAAAATCTGGCGAGCAGTTATTTAAAAATGAACTTACGGAGTCTCCTCCAATGAGGCTCAGTATTGCAATCCGCCACGCTGCAGAAGTCACCATCACACCCACCGTTACACAGTGCCGTCAGAGTGCACGTTCTGCACGTACATACCGATGAACTTAAACATACACTGCTGTCTTATGAACACACCTGCGCAAAGCCCACACTCAACATCGCACTTCAAACACGGACAGTTGATCAAACTAATATGAGATGTTTTACCATCTGTTGCTTAGTAAGGACATCATTGTAGATGGCTTCTCGGCGCTTGACATCAAGCTCCTGGCTTGCCTGCCTGCTGAGTGCCAGGGCCTGGACTTGGCTCTCTGTGAGCGTTAAATTTTCTTTCCACTGAAAAGGAGAAAAAACAAAACCTTCTTGGCACCAGTCATTTTAACAAAAGAGCGATGGGAACTGAGGTCCTGCATTATGTTCAGAGTTGCATCAAGAGTTAAAACACAGCCCCGTTTCCAGTAAATGCAAAATTCTTCTTCACCAGAATCAAAACTATGAGTTATCAATTCTTCCAACTGCTAATTAAGGTAACACCCCTAGATTACTAAGAGGGAGTGAGAAATGTGGCAGCCTAAGATGGACAAAGACAAAATATAGGAAACACATCTTATTTGTGTATAATTATTCTTCTTATGTGTAGGAAATCAGCATTTTCCGGGCATGGCAAATAATTATGAACCTAAACTGCCAGTCCTCTAAGGCTTTATGTAATCTAGATACCGTTAAGGGTTATTGCAAGCTCCAGGGATAAAGGTGAATATAAACTGGAAATTATATTAATGAATTAATAATGCAATTAATCAGCTGAATGACCACATGCAATAGCAATTCCTTTGCCTCATAATGTCTTAACATCTTCCCATCTCCTGAACCAAACCTACAGTTCTCCAGTTCACTCACTATCGTTGAAATGATGTCTTCAAGGGGCTGAATTCTTGCTGCAGTTACACTGTTGGTTGCTTCCACAACTTTTTCTCTTCCTTGATTAATAAGGTCCTGAGAAAACACCAGAAAAATAATTACAAAGCACAGACACAAAGAACACATTTCTTTGCCAACCTTTTCCAAGCTTTCTTCCTCTTTGCCTTGCGTACCTAGACTTTAATTACTTACTTCTCTCAATGTGCACAAGTCAATGTGTCTCAGCTTCCACACAACTGAATTTCAGCATAGGGCAACTGAACAGCATGCATAAATCTGCTAATTTGCACAGTGGACAGTATTGATTAAAAACTATTTTTGTACCCAAAGGTTTTCAGATCAAGAGCGCTACAGTTCTACCCAGGGAAATTTTCTGCAAGAATGCAATTAATCCTCCAGAATCCTGAGGTACTACCCAGGTATAGTTTTACATGCATTCAGGTTAGACTTCAATACAGCCACATGCACAAAAAAAAAAACCTATTAAAAATAGGATACAATTACATAAAGAGATTTAAGAATGGCATGAACCATTATTTGTGACAGAAAAATACAGGCATGCTTACGGCAAGACAGACAGGTTACTGGTACGTGTTACACTACTGGGACTGGTACTTACCTCCAGCTGTTGATTACTCATTGCTGACAGAGCACCCAAATTGAAAGGGATATAAGGTGTTTGCGAGTTGAAATTTGTGGGAAGCATATTGGTCCCAGTTGGCATGTTGAAACGCATAGTCAAACCCTTAAAAACACAAAACGCACTTGAATCTGAATAACTCTGATACCTGATGGTCTTCTGTAAAAACCCATGAAACAGCATAGACGGGCAAATCAGTTCTCAAACAAAACTACAAGTGCTGTAAATCCTTTCCAAACCTCAATTTAAAAGGACACTTCAATCACAGAGGAGTCTAAGTTCTACTCTTCAGTAATATGAAAGTTTAGCTTCATTATAATTGTTTGGTATACTAAGAAAAAAAAATGTCCACAGCTTATTAGTGTACCTTTAGTTTATTAAGATGCACTTTTTAGTATTGCAAACCTACTACCTGATGTTGAGTTTGACCTGACTGTAATCAAATTTTGAAGTGAAATGTAATATTTATTAGCAGAAATATAAAGCTGATCTCTCATATGGGTTTCTCATAGGGCAATTCCAGTACTTACTGTCTTCTAACTTCCTATTTCTTCTCCCTCACAAAACCTTCTCTCATTTCTCCCTTTCATTTGACATTTGTTCACTCAAGATGGTCAGAGGCAATTTATACATCCTCTTTCTGTACTTTCAGGTTACTGATCGGATCTGAATACCAAACTTTGCCTTTCCAGGAATTTTCTGCTATTAGGCAGTTACACCAAGCTATCACATTCCTTTTACAGTAAAAAAAAAATCCAAATCTGTAGTCAATTTACAATTTTCTTTATTCTACCACCTACTTAAATATCAAATAAGCAAGACAGAGTAAATAACAGAGAAAAACTCCAAGCTTTTAGGTCTTTTCTGGCAGATGCTTATGACTGTGGGATTGTGGCAAGAAATTCTAAGATCAATTGTATATGTTTAATGGAGCTAGAAATTTCCCTCAAATGGTAAAGAGAAATATTACATAGGATACCAGTTGAGTTTTATTAGGAAACAGACAAAATGTGTGTCAAACAAACAAGTAACTTTTAAATGAAAGTAACAAAGAAAATACACACAAGAGACCAGCTTCGAAAGAGCACACAGGACATGGTATATCCATTTCTCATATGTCTACATTTGCTTTACATATCCATTGCTCAGCCTATAAGAAAACAACCTGAAAAGGTATGTGGTACCTAAAGCCAGGAAGGTTATTTTCGTGTAAGTTAACCTCATCAGACAGCTTTACCTTCTTCTCTGCTTCATATTCTGCCCACGCTGCCTTCCTTTCTTCTTCAGTGAGTTCCTCTTCCTCCTTATGGTCCAGGAGTGAGTCATGTTCATGATACCCAACGATGTACTCTTTATTGATTTGAAGCAACTCTGCCAGAATCGTATCCTGTTCAAATGAAAGATCAGAAAACGAGAAGTCACTCAGTAGCTCTACTATGTTTACTCTCTCTGCACGTGTAACTTACTCCTTTGACCCCATTTCACACAGAGCACTTCACAGTGAAATCAAATTTAAAAATCATTTAAAAGTATGATTTTCCTCTGAGGGTGGGTAATGGATTAACAATCCGTTGGAGAGAAGACAGTCCTATCGCTTAATGAACCACAGGAACGCACTCAGATTCCCCAACTGTAAATGCAGTTTAAGAACCTAAAAAGAGTAGAATGTGCTCAATGATTTCTCCTTTGCTTAGGCTGGATACCTGAGAGGATCCATCAATAATCTGCACTCGTAACAGATAAAAGAGCACCTCTACTGGATTTAAAACACTAAGTGGTACTTTCATCCATCAACTGTCCATCAGCATTCAACAGAAAAGGCTGCTTTCTTAAAACTGTGAAGATACACGTCAAGATAAAGAGTCCCCCACCCATCTGGACTAGGAAAGGTCAAATCACTGCCATGAACAGGATTTCATCAGCAGGTTGCGATTTAGACCTCTCTATTCCACAATACCCCTAATGCTTAATTTCTTTTAAGGATGACAGAAATATTTACAACGTCCTTTATAACGGCAAACTATTGTGAAGGTTTTGTTCAAATAACATTTTATATACATATATCTGTATTTGTGTGTGTGTGTATATATATATGAGATATATATATAAAAACTCCAAAGAAAATGTCAGCATTCAGTCTAAGATTTCTAATACCAAAAAATTACACATAAATCCTATTAGCAAAATGTTGAATATCTCCTAGATAAAATACACACAAACTAGCTCCTAACCAAAATACTAAGTTGCTACTGCCCTTGTCTGGACTACAGATGCCACATTATGATAGATCGTTATCTCAGTGAAAAAGTGATACAAAAACTGAGAAAATGAATGCCAAAAGCTGGTATTTCAAGGTAGGTAGTAATGGTTTTGCAGTTCTCGTTCTCACTAAATCAACATCCCAGTCCACAGTTTTTCCAAAGATGATGCCTCTTTTGTGTTAAAATAAAGGTGATGCTGCAAAGGATGAAGAGAAGAAAAATGCATTCTCTAAGACTATTAAAAACTGCAGGAGTCTCCTTTTGGAGATCATTATTGAACACAGGTTTTTTTTAAATGCACTTGTACCACTGATGAGCTTGCTGTATGAAGAAAGCTCCAATGTACCTCAGCGTTCAGTCTAAAATTCATAATACAAAACCTTCATCTCATTTAACTATTCATCTCATTCTGAAATGAATTACAGTGAATAGGCTGAATATACTTTTTGCAGTAGAACTGTATGAATACCTACAGATTATATGAATTATATGAATACCACTCCACATCACGCCCTTATTCTGCTGGGGATTTGTACAAGTACAATATAAACTGTCCTACCCTGACATTTAATAATCCAGACAGAACGGTGATTGGGAACAATGGCTGTACCCACGAGCAAACAGATTTTTGCAGCACTGGGAACTGCATGTGGAAACACAAAGGTGTTTCTGTGTGTGTTTATAACTCAGTTACGCTAACCAATTATATAACCTTGACTTTGTTCATCCTTCTATGTGGTCTCACTAAAAATGTGCCAAGGGAGGTTCAGGTTAGAGATAAGGAGGAAGTTCTTTACTGAGAGGGTCGTCAGAAGCTGGAACAGGCTGCCCAGGGAGGTGGTGGAGTCACCATCCCTGGATGTATTTAAAGAGTGGGTAGACGAGGTACTTAGGGATATGGTTTAGGGGGTAGACAGGAGCGGTTGGACGTGATGATCTTGGAGGGCTTTTCCAACCGAGCGATTCTGTGATTCTGTGATCATCAGCTCCTCAACAAAATATTCAGTGTAGTATCTGCATAAGTAGTAGGCAAATAATGGTATTTTTGGGGTGGTGGGAGAGAAGGCAGAGACAAAAGGGATGTGGTAATGGGATATGATGAAAATATCTAGAGGAAGTGGGTGAAGAAGTCAAAAAGATATTACAAAAATAAGCTCTGAGCACACCGTAGCTGCACATCAGTGTGGAGGGTTTCCTGGACATTCATATGCATTAACTTCCATGGTAACACTATTATTGAAAACAATACTGGAATATAATCCACACTCGCTCAGCCAACACAGCCTTCAAAATGTGGTTTAAATTACATCCAACTGTGTGTTTGCTTTTCTTTGTCTAAATTTTATTTTGCATTAACTTTCTTAATGATGGAGCTTGAAAAGTGGGATACGAAAGGTACTGCCATTTAGTTCAATTTTACAGGGAAAAAAATAACACATTCACCTTATACACAAAAACTCAGAATAAGTATTCATTGTCATTTGTTTAGCTTGTTGATAGAACAATGATTATCAATTACTTTATAAGCTTTAAGATGCAATCCTGATGATGAATGAAAAAAATTAAGATATACTGAAAAAATGTTTTGAATTTCAAAAAAAGGTCTGTCTTTTTAAAATCCTGATGGAAATTAAATGCAATGGAGAGATAAACATATTAGGAAGAAAAGCTTCCATGAAGGAACGCAAGTTACATTGTAATAAGCAAGTTTTTATCAACCAATTGAACATCTAATACTGTTAAAAATTACAATAAATTTCAATAAGGAACAAATTCTTCTGATTCCGAGATCAACAGGCTTTCAAAATTCACACATTTGTCCCCTAGCATGGAACTACAGGAAAACACACGCCCTGGCTATGTCTCGAGGCAGTATAAAATAATGATATGCTACATCCAACTGCATCCGAACTATTATTTTAATCTGCTTTTCCAATCTGCGTTACATGGCCTCAACTGAGCCAAGTTTTCATTTCACATAAAAACGTGACTGCAACCCCAATCCACTGAACACGCGGATCCAGGGAAGAATAAGTGAGGAGCAGAGGGGGCAATGGTGCCTGCTGAGGAAATCCTCCTCTATACCACTCTGGAATACGTATCACACTTATCTCCGGGTCCAGCTATCGGTATTCTGGGTGAAAACACATTTTCCCATGAGCTATGTATCAATCTATCCCAGCGTACAATCCTTCGGGAGCTGAATGTTAAGAGTCTGTGAGAACCTACTGTAAAAAAGCCCAAAACAACAGCTCAGCCATAAACCGCGCTGATTTAAAAAAAGACTCGAGATCCACTGTTAAATTCAAAACAAAGCAGTATGTAACACCCGAAATAGTCATAATACATTAAGCAGAAATCTCTCACTTTACACCATCTTCTCCTTTTAAATTGCTACTCTACAGCAATAACAAATCCACTTGTGCCTTTAGTCTGTTAGATGAGTCACTACATTTGCATAAGGCTCATGTCTTGTATACAGTAATTACTTCTACACTGAAATACAGCAAATTTGACAGAGTGATTACTCACTCTTAAGACACCCATTACACCTTTATTTGGGCTGAATTTCTAACACAGTCCTTTTCAATTCTGCAGGGATAGCAGCAGAATAAAATCAAGAGTAGAAGTCAAGACTAATTCAATAATTCACGTGGACAACATTCACAGTGAAAGTATTCTGTTAAAACCAAGTATTTACATTGTTCGAGATGTAGAAGGTGTTTCAGGGGGGTAAGGGCACAGAAATGGGACTACGAAATTATGGTTGTAGCGCAACGTGCATTTTACCCTGAGAACCACACGCACTGGCTCCTCGGCAACCTGAAGGTCTTGCTCAGACCGCAAAGGGAAGAAAACTGCTCCTAAAATTAAAACTCAACATGAAACTCTTGATAAGCTTCCAAAAAACCTGCATACTGCACATTTGCCGTGTGACTTTTTATAAACAACAGCCACAGTCAAACATCCTTCTGCCTTTAACACCACTTTCGAAGAAAACTGGTCTTTGCAGCTTGGATTATTGCAAAACCAAAATTCTGAGGATATATTTTAAAATTCAAGTAGAATTTGCTTCTTCACTCACGTAACTGCTTTACTTCTGACTTTACAACAACATTGAATGAACTCTACTAGCCCATTGAAAGCAAAAGGATTAAAAACCATTATGAAGAAGCTGAAAATTGTGTCAAAACTAGGAGTCAGAACCCTAATGCTCAGCCCTGAATCACTCAACATACACGACGATACCTAAACGCCTTCCTCCAGTGGGGTGTCACTGAAGTCACGAAGCTCTCTGACGCAGCAGAAGTCTAGCAGAAACCTAGCGTCCCTCCAGGTTTCACATTCATGCTTATTGACAGTTGGAGAAAAGATGGAAAACATTTCACCTAATTCCTATTCAGAATTCCCTCTAAAAAGCACGCTTGGAAGGGGTCAATTCAAAAAATGTGTATTTTCAAACATCTTTGTACCCATACACTGAGGATTTTGCTCTTTCAGAGTGCAGCTCTATCTCCACTTGACACTTCTAATGTATTTATGTGTTTTCACTGTGCATTTCACACCAATGCTAAGGATTACCAAGGCAATCCCTCACCTTCCAGCCCGCACAACAGTGAAATTACACAGTGCTAACATTGTTCAAGGAACTGCGCTTTGAAGATGTAAGAGAGGCCTGAAGACAAAAAGAGACAATTATACCCCAAACTTGGAAAAGGCAGAACTAAAGCTTTCTTTTCACCTAAATGCCCATTTTGCTTTGCTGGTAATTATAAGGAACAGCTCAGTCTTTGTAAGCACAGGGTAGAGGAGCACAGGTGAAGTTTTAGCGGGTTTTGTTTCTGCAGAGACCAGGTTGGGTGTGCTGAAGTCACCAGGAACAAAGCATCGGGACAGCCTGCAACATGATCTTAAAATTGTAATTTTCAAATGCTGTGTAATTAATGTTACAATCGAATGTTTTCATCAGCGTATCAACTGTCTTCTTAATCAACTGTAAAAAAGTGCTACGAGTGTGTTGTGAAATTCATTTACTGTTAAGAAGTTTTAAAAAGGCAAATCATGCCTCTCTGATAAAATTGTATAGTTAACTTTCTGAATGAATAACCTTGCATAATTTAGAGAAGAACATCCACTGTGGTGTGTCCTCCTTGCTACTTTATGGAAAATTTTAGAGAATTGTATAGACCAAAAAATAGGAAACAAAACACAAAAGTTAAACTTATGATATCATAAATGAGACAAGAGCCAGAATTCACTTAAATAGGTCATGGGGACCAAGGGAGGAGTCACTGCAACTACGGGACTAGCTCAGTTTTGTGTGCAAAGCAAGAACCTAATGGTGGAATGAAAATAAACCAGCCTCATCAGCTGAGCTTCACCAGGAAGATAAATGCAGCCAAAAATATTTTTCTTAAAAAGGGGAATCATCAAAATAGTAAACATGAGGACCAAATGAAATGGATTTTCTTTGTTTTCTACCTTGGCGCTAAGCGCTATTCATCAAGGCAAGGCAGGTCAATGCCAGATGTTGGTTTTTTAAAAACAAGCAGCAGCAGCAGCAGCCAATGGTGATGCATTAGCTATGAGTTTGTGGAAGCACAAATGTATATGGCATAAAATAACTAAGAAAGTAAAAAAGGATGAAATAAGTACTATTAATTACAACCTAAAGGAAGATGTTTCAGGAGGTGAAAAAAATTTGCCAAAATAAATATGTACAACGTCGTAAAAAAGTAGAATAAAATTTACCATCCTCTGCAATTTACTGCTTACAGTGAGAAACACTGTAATAAAAGGAGCTTAGATACAGCTATTAAAGTTTGTTTTCAAGGGTTTTAAAATGCATCTATAACAGTGACTAACACTTACAGGGCTAACACTTCCTAAATCCCCCTGGCAGCTGCACCAACACCGTAGGTGGTCTAACAGACATTTCAGAGAATGGCCAAACTACTGAGAATAAAAAAAACGCCTTACCACAATGTATTATAATACAGTGATCTACAGATAGTCTGGAATAGAGAACATACCATTTGCCTTGGAAATTAATAGGTTTACAAACTGGAAAACCACCCTCCCCACACCCTGACACTGTGTAATGACCTAAACACAGCAGTAACTCCAAAATTTAACCAGTTAACTAACTACAGGTCACATATTTACTGTTTACTAGCTATTCACCTGGTAAGGAGCAAAGATAATTGCACAACAGCTTAATAATTAATTAGTCTTTAGCAGTCCACGTACAAGGAATACAAATCACACTAAGTACGAACCCATAGCCTAATCTTAAATACAAACTGACTTGGAAAAAAAGAATGACATAAGCGTATCAACTGTTCTTTCCCCTGAAGTTCACTCCTGTCTGACTGTAAAAGCTATAGTTCTTATTTTTAAATTCAGTTAGCCAATTTTTCAGTTCTCTAAGTATCCCACAGGATAGTGAACCACTACTATGTAGAGCAGAAGAGTGACAATGGACCACAACTACACACGCCACACCCACTACAAACAGATTTAGGCAGGCCTCAGTGAAAACAAACCACTGTGATCTTAAAATTCATTTAGCACCAAGTTGATAAAAGGTCCGACATCACTACTTCATGTTATATCAGAGTACAGAGTATCAGTATTCTCAGTAAGTTCTGTAAACAGTTGTATAAAAAAACGTCACTGGTCTCTGCTAGTACTAACAACACTAAAATTACGTTACAAAAATCTTAGCTTGTTCAATTTTCCTCACTTACACAGTAAACCAGCACATCTTTTCTCCTATTTCTACCATATCTCTATTAATGGTCCCTCCAAGAAGAGTTGAGCCAGGAACTAAAAACCAAAAAGGTTCGGCAAAGAGCACGGATTAATTTGACTCTCACGAAGTCTTACCTAGCTGGCTAAAAACCAGACCTTGAAGTACAGTATCATCTCACAGACTATTACCACTAATTGAGGCAAGGCCAGATATCTCCAGCACACACTTCGGTGTTCATTTTTATCTGGGCTTCCACAGTTTCCTTCAGTAAAACTTCTATTCACTCAAATTGTGTGAAAAAGTATTTATGTTTGTTCCAATTTAAAATGTTTGTCTTTTAACTGAAGATCATTTTCTTACACTGTTCATTATGTTGAAGGGAAACTCATTATCTAAGTCATTACACTATCTGGTATATCAATTACATATTTCACCTGCTATTCAGCTCCATTCCAAGTGAAAAACACTGGTGTGAAGTAAAAACACAGCACTCTTCTTCCAAGATCAACTACCTCATGTCCTTAAACAGACGCAGGTTATTTTTATGGCACATAATTCCTAGTGATGTGCATCAACTTACTTTTGGCAGCATTGGCGTATCTCTCTTCTTTTTCTTTTCTGAATTAGGATCATCCAGCAAATCTGGCTCAAACGTGTACAGCTCTGTCAGTTCATTCATGGTAAAATGACGTTCAACTTGCTGCTGGTCGACAACCCGAAAAGACAAGGACTGCTTTGTTACCTGTCGGTCATAGATCTTATCTTCCATCGTCCCCTGAAAAAAGACGACACTCGCTTTCATACAAATACTGAACCTTCTTGGCATATAGGAAACAAAAAAATTACAGAAGAGATAGGACAACAACGTAATAGTGCTCTGCTCTCCTCGTTTCTTTGACCCTGTATCTACAAAGTTACCTGAAAACACTCTGCCGAGAAAATAACCCCTAAACTGGAAGCAAACACAAAGCAGTATGAATAGTGCACATGACCGGTGTCATCCAGCTATGACTGGAGTATGAAATGTATTTTTTCAGTAGTGTTTTGAAGAGATCTGGTTTTGCTTCAATTCCCCAAAGCAGGATTCTGACCAAAAAAATGGTAATTTCCACAGCATGTACCTTATTTTGCTGCTTTGAGCAGCCTGCAAAAAGGAAAACAGATACCAAACCACTGGGGTGGAGAGGAGAGGGGAAGCAGTCAAGTCTAATTCATTACAGCTGTGTATGAAAAAAAATTAGATCCTTCATGAAAAAGGAAAATTACTTTTTTTTTAAAAAAGATGATGAGTATGAGAAGTATGAGAACAGCACAGCCTGTTCTGAACATTGTAATTTAAAAAGGATATCAACAGTTCAAAAGTGCACCTAGAAAACTACAAAAATAGACTGAAGCCTGAAGAAAAAGCCTATGTCTGACAGTAATGTGTTACAAAAAATTATCTATTTAAGTTGGCAAGTAAATAGTGACTTGACCAAGAGTTAAGTGCTGTTACTGGGAAGAGGTCTTCAGTTTCTAACACCTGAAGAACTACAAGATGAAGCAAGACACTTCCTAAAAGAAATAATTACATTATGCTTAAAAAAAGCATAGATCACTGACCATCAGAATGATGACACATCTTTAGTATCTGCAGGGTATCAGATTAGAGCTGGAAGATGACTGCATCAGTGTGGACCACTACAGACTCCAACACAAGTCCAAATAGTTTAAAAATTTGATTGCATGACCAGAGCATCACAAAAATATCAGACAGAAACCCACCTGAGCCAAAAACCTGTACACAAACACAGGTTTGCTCTGCCCAAAGCGGTAAACCCTGAAAATACTCTGGATGTCATACGACGGGTTCCAAGAAGCATCGAAGATGATGACTCTATTCGCAGCCACGAGATTAATTCCGAGGGAACCTGCTTTAGTGGATATAATAAACAAGCGGCCTCTGGAACAGAGAAAAGTTGCAAAAGTTTAGTATTTTGGAAAGTAACTATTGTTCCCATGTTGCTGTGTTATTAGGGAGTTGCTCATACCCTGAAATTAACTCAAAAACTTCATTAAAGTACTGTATTAAGCATAAAGCAGATGCAGGTTTTACAAGGACAACACTCTTAGCAAGACATACACTCCCAGAACCACAGATCAGGGCCTTCTGCAAACCAACTTTTAGCAAAAACTGGTGGGTAAAAAAAAATATTGTGTTTGAGTTTTCAAACTCTAATAAAATTAGTTACATCAAATTAAACCATAATTTTAAACAGGCATATCCCGTGCTACTGAAATTGTTTCCTGGCTAGAGGACTTTCAGGATAACTCTAGAACAACACTGCCTCTTTGATGTATCTGCCTTTTTGAGTATCCTCTCACTCAGGTTCAACTTAAAATGAGCTCTTGACAAATACCTGACAGAATAAACTATTTAAGAGTATTAACATTGAATTAGTTTACTTTATTCCATTCAACCTTTCCCCCCTCCCCATACATTATAAATGACTGCTATATAATTTTACAAACTATATTTT
>NW_010205880.1:0-1093 GCF_000695765.1 Mesitornis unicolor
AAGAAAAAATTAAGAAAAAATTAAGAAAAAAGAAAAAATTAAGAAAAAATATTTTTAAAATAGATAAAAAATAAAGGAAAAAAGTTAAGAAAAAGTTAGGAAAAAGTTAGGAAAAATTAAGGGAAAATTAAGGGGAAAATTAAGGGGAAAATTAAGGGGAAAATTAAGGGGAAAATTAAGGGGAAAATGTAAGGAAAAATGTAAGGAAAAATGTAAGGAAAAATGAAGGAAAAATGAAGGAAAAATGAAGGAAAAATGAAGGAAAAATGAAGGAAAAATGAAGGAAAAATGAAAATAAATACTAAGAAAATATTTTAAAAAAGGAATATGAGGACAAAGAGACGAAACGAGAAATACGAAGGAAAAAGGAATTAAAAAGAGAAATATTAAGGAAAAAGCAATTTCAAATAGAAACATTACGGAAATAGAATTTAAAAAAGAGAAACGTAAAGGAAACCAAATTGAAAGACAAAGATTTCAAGGAAAAGCCACTTCAAATGAGAATCGTTGAGGGCAGCGCGGGGCAGCCCGTTAGGGCGTCACGGGTGCTCCAGGTCCTTGCCTTGACCTTTCTCTCCCAAAGCCGGAATTTGGGCACGCGGCGGAGGAACCGGTTTGGGAGGAAACGGCTTTGGGATTGCGGAGTCAAACCGGAGCGGAGGCGCGTCCGGAGCAACTGGAGGTGTGAACGACGGGGGTTAATTAATTCCCAAATTAAAACGGTAATTAGGCACACGTGAGGGCACCGATAAAACAGCGGCGCATCCCGAGTCTGCTCCCAAATCTGACCCTGGATCCTGGCGGTGTTTTGGGATCCATCCCGAATTTTAGCGGAGAAATTCGGTTTTGGGGGTTGAATTTTGAGGTTGGAAAGAGAAAAATCTCCAAAATACGATGGGCAAAATGGGAAAAAATGGGGAAAATTTGGGGAAAATTCGGAAGAGGTAAGAAATATTGGAGAAAAAGGCGAAATTTTCCCAGAAATTTGGGAAAAGGGTGAGAAATTAAATTGGGAAAAGGGGAGAAATTTGAGGGGAAGGGGAAAAATGTGGGGAAAAGTGTGAGAAATCTGGGGGGAAAAGGGGAGAAATCT
>NW_010205881.1:0-5804 GCF_000695765.1 Mesitornis unicolor
TATATTTTTTTCTGTATATATATTACATGTTTTCTTATTTTTTGTACATATAGATATATACATAGAGAGATAGATATAGGTATATACAGATATATATATATATATCTTATTGAAGTGAAGGAGTAATGTGGTCTTAGTAACTTAGTACCTATATGGGAAGTACAAATCTGATAGCAATGCAGCCAGGCAATAAGGGGAAGCTAAAGCCAGCTTGATACTAAAACGTTATACACACTGCAATGTGTGGTTATTTGAAATAGGAGCTATTGAAGCAATGTTCCAAGAGTCACCACAGACCGCTGTCGGTAGGATTTCTTAAATGAAATGCATGTCTTTTTAAAAATAATTGGCTCCCAGCTGTTGCACTCGAATTAACAAAGTGAGGGAGTTGAGATGCCGGAGTGTGTGGTCACAGGGTTACACAGGGTTATTCCGTGGAGCGTGGGGCTTGCCAAGTGTGATGCAAGCGGGGATTTGTCCATTGGTGCCTGTGCTGGGGTTGGTAGCTCTTGAGTTATCAGGATTTTCAGACCAAATGGTGCTGGATGCCAGGCTTTTCCTTGTCCCCATTGGGCTTCAGCAAGAGTAGAAGAGCAAGATCTGGGTTTTTTTTGGGGTGGCTGTAAATTTAACCTGTCCTCCTCAGCACATTTGCTCCACATTTGCAGACTGCTGAGCATTTCTAATAGTTGAATTAGTGAAGTCAATGTATAGACCTCGACCATGGCTTGGGAGCTAAGGGACACGAGGGGACCTGCTCTTGCATAAGCAAGCTATCAGGAAATGAAAATGTACTTTCCTGTGATCTTAACCGTGAGATCGGAATAAAGACAACTATAGATATGATGTATACCCATTGTTTTTACAATTAGGAGCTGTTCAGAGAAACTGGGTGAAGGAGACTTAGATTGCAGACATATCTCAGATCTCTGGAGCTGCTGCTCAGCCTGTTCATGCCTGAGGTTTCCATTCATGGGATTTCTGCCCTTGTTTTCCAGGCTGTCCTGGGTGTTTTCAGTCAGGTTTTGTAGGAAGAGGAGTCCTAGTGCAAGAGAAAAAAACCCCCTCTTTTATTATTTTAGCAGCAGCAGTAAACTGTTTAATAACAGTGAATGTTTTACTGGGTGTGCTTTGGGAAAGCATTGTTCATGCCTCTCCAAAAGCTTTCTCACTTTACTTAATCACAGTAATACAAATGGGGAGTAATCCTAAACACCTCCATGGTCCATAACTGATTTATCAGTCCCACATAAGTTACTTAAAAATGCCCAGTTATTGCTGCCCTTTAGGCCACATCCCCCTTGGTCTTCACCAGGCGATGGAGTGGAAATCATGCTATGAACTGGAAACCTCTGTTGTCCCCATCAGAGCAGAGTTCAGTGTGAACCTGAACTCCGAGCTGGATCCTTTGAAGAAGCCATGCTGATATTTTTGGCTGTTTTCTGTTTCTCCTCGCTGAAGTGTCCTTACTCCTCCGCCTCACCTGTGTGTGTTTGCTCGCAGCACACGTCCCATGGCGATGGGCGGCAGGAGGTCTCCTCTCGGACCGGGCGCTCCGGAGCTCGCTGCAGGAACTCCATAGCTTCCTGCGCCGATGAGCAGCCGCATATTGGGAACTACAGACTCCTGAAAACCATCGGGAAGGGCAACTTTGCGAAAGTCAAGCTGGCGAGGCACATCCTGACTGGCAGAGAGGTAAAGTATGGGTGTACTTGAATTGCAGTAGGTGCGAGGGCTCTCTTGGAAAAGCATCATCTCAGTCTGGGAATATTTAGTACGTTTTACTAGAGATACTGCCCCTCATGTAGAAACAAATAGGAAATGGTTTTTTAGGGGTAACGATTACAAAATTTCTCTTGAAAACAGTCTCTTAAATGTGTATTTTTGACAAGTCCCTGGATTGTGTTGAAGTCTGCAGCCAGAGTTCTCTGCTAAAACCAAAGTCTCTGCTTGGTGTGAGTAGCCTCTTTAGAGAAGAGCCACGAGGATGGTGAGGGCTCTGGAGAACAAGCCTGATGAGGAGCGGCTGAGGGAACTGGGCTTGTTTAGCCTGGAGAAGGCTGAGGGGAGACCTCATCACCACCTCCAACTGCCTCAAGGGAGGTTGTGGAGAGGTGGGTGCTGGTCTCTTCTCCCAGGTGATGGGGGATAGAACAAGGGGAAACGGCACCAAGCTGTGCCAAGGGAGGTTCAGGTTAGAGCTAAGGAGGAAGTTCTTTACTGAGAGGGTCGTCAGAAGCTGGACCAGGCTGCCCAGGGAGGTGGTGGAGTCACCATCCCTGGATGTGTTTAAAGAGCGGGTAGATGAGGTACTTAAGGATATGGTTTAGGGGGTAGACAGGAACGGTTGGACGTGATGATCTCAGAGGGCTTTTCCAACCGAGCCATTCTGTGAGTAGCCCAAACTCCAACTTTCCTTGCCAGAGCAGGAGTTGTGCTGGTGTCTGCGGTGCTGGGCAACCTTGGGAAGGCGCTTGAGTTTACTCAGTTTTTGTCTTGCTCAGTGTTGTAGCCAAGTTTTCTGCCTCTTCAGTGTCTGACTGCGCTCCAGAATTAGTTTCTGCGTGCCATTGCAAGGTATTTAATGACTCGAGAGGGAGAAACACCTTGGTGACCTTTTCTTGCCAAACCTGTCCAATGCAGTAAATGTTTGCTGATACCGGCAAGGACTTTTAACGCAAGCTCCGTGGCAGCGCTGCAGGGGAATTTCTCTTTTCTGAGCACTAAGAGGAACAGAGGGGAAGTCATTTTGCAGGAGTTACTGGATTTATTTATGTTTTATTGAAGCTGACAGCTCAGGCGGTCACAGTGGTCTTCTGGTGTTAAAAATTAGTGCTCGTTTGTAGACAAAGTTGTTAATTAAATGCTTTCCACTTAAGTCCATCCTCTTTTTCTGATACTTAACACAGGAAGTGCAGGTGCTCGGTTGGCGTTTCTTTGCTATAATTATAGCTACAGGGGTTGGGTATCATGTGCTGCACATTGCTTTGCAAAAATTGAAGTATGTTTTCTTGCACATAACTGTGTGTTGGCCTCTGGTTCATGATTTTGTTTAAAATTTTGACGAATAAAGTGACGGTGTAAAATCTATGGCCAAATTTGGATGGATTGAAGTACTGAGTTTCTTGAGCTGCTGTGGAGTTGATGCCATTCAATCAGTTCAGAGCATCAATACTGGCCAGGATGTGGCCATAGGTCCTGGTGTTACCTGAAATAATTTCCATTACCTGAAATAAGTGGCATTCCTTTGAAGGGAAAGATTAAACCAGTTCTATAGGAATATCTTGAAGGTATTTCCAACTTTTTTTTTATTGGTTAGAGAAGTAAAAGTTTGCTGTGTGAACTGTACAGCATTGACAATAGTTACGTGTTTTAGATGGATATGGCCAGAATTCTCACAATATTCAGGATAACATTCACTTACCCCTTGTCAGTAACTTACCCTTGCCCTTACAGAAGTATTTATCTGATACTTACCTGATTATGCTCACCTTTTCTGTGCTGTCACGTTGATGGGTTTTGGTCAGCGGCAGCACCCTGTACTTGGTTGAACCTTGCTTTCCTTGCAAACCCGTCTCCAAGGCTGTTTTTATTGGTTTTCCATTGTATTTAATGGAAAGCTGTATGATTTCTAAAGCTGTGCTGTCATTCTGTTCTCAACAGGTGCTGGAAATCCCTCAGTCCTACAAGAATGCTTTATTTTCCTTTAAACTTGCCACTTGTAGCAATCCTAGGACAGTGTTCTCAGCCAGACAGAACTCATCTTCCCGAGTCTGTGATTTCCTGCTTCACACACTCATTGCTGCTGCCTTTGCTCCTTTTTGCCGTCTAAGGTACCAAAACCTAAAATAAAAGACAGTTTTAGGGGTCATGCTTAAATGAGTTTTCATCTGTGCTGTATCCCTGCTGGATCTGAACCCTACTCGTCTTCTCGTTATCTCTGTGGCTACTCTTGAAGTCCTTTTAAGTGCCCAGTCCAGCTTCACTTTATGGCAATTCATTCTTCTTATCTCTGATGAGTTTTATCACTGATTAATTTCTAAATCATGCAGCAGATCAGCACTTTCCAGTCACTTCTTGGGAAGAGGATATGTTTGTTCAAGCGTTCTTACAGACTCACAGCATGGTTTGGATGGAAGGGACCTCACAGTTCCCCCAGTCCAACCCCCATGGGCAGGGACACCTCCACCAGCCCAGGCTGCTCCCAGCCCCGTCCAACCTGGCCTTGGGCACTGCCAGGGAGGGGGCACCCACAGCTTCCCTAGGTGACCTGGGCCAGGGCCTCACCACCTCACAGGGAAGGATTTCTTCCTCATATCCAGTCTAAATCTCCCCTCTTCCAGTTTAAAACCAGAACCCCTCTTCCTATCACTCCATCTCTTATCAAAAGTCCCTCCCAGCTTTCCTGTAGGACCCCTTCAGGTCCTGGAAGGTGCTCTAAGGTCTCCCTGGAGCCTTCTCTTCTCCTCTCCAGGCTGAACAACCTTGAGTCTCTCAGGTGGCCCCACAGCAGAGCTGCTCCAGCCTCTCAGCATCTCCATGGCCTCCTGTGGACTCCAACAGCTCCCCATCCTCCTTGTGTTGGGCAGAATCCCCTCCCTTGACTGTAGTCTCTCATCTCCTTCCCCCTGAATTTTCCTGTCACTCGAGATGCAGCTTTTGTGTTTCCAGCTGTAGTAAGTTGCAGGATTCATGCATTTCCATCTTTATCGTGTCTGCAGGACGTGTGATGAGAGCCCAGCCTCAAATTTACAGAAAGGGAGCAATATTCAGCCCTTTTGGGGCGATCAGAACACCGGCCGAGCTGGAGGGGGCCGGATTGTCCTGCCGAGGGCTCTGTGGGTGTCTGCCACCGATTTTTCTGTTGTAATCAATCAAAGGTTATTTCCTCTGAGTTTTCCGTACTTGCCAGAGTTAATCTAAAAGATAGAGCTACCTTTTGTTGTTACCGAGGTGGTTGGAACCACAGCCAAAACCACACGGGTCCTTCTGTTGGCTGGGGCACGTGCTCAGTTAATAGCCAGGAAGCGGAGTGTCCTGGTGAGATGGGATTCTTCCAGGATCCGAGTCTGACTGCGGGGAATCTGCTGTCATCTTCCTTCTGTTCTTCCCTTGGAAAAAGGGGAAATTAAGAAGGAGAAAACCACTCTGAATTTGCTCAGTGTCTCGGATTCTGCTTGCTCTAACTCCCTCATTCAAGCCGTGCAGGGCTGTCTTAAGTGATGTTATTGTGAACGCTGAAAGCGAAGTTAATTATCATTCTGCTAACGATCCCCGCAGAACATCGCGGCCGATGCGCGGTGGTGGAGGTGGATTTGCATTCTCCCAGCGTCAGCCGTGGCGCACAATGCTTGAAACCGCTCCAGATTTAAAGTCAACAAAGTGCCTGCTCTGGATGGCGATTTGCTGCTTTGTTGACCGTGCTCGGTGAGATGGAGGAGTTTTGTCTTCAGACTTTCAGGGCTTGTTTTGAGGGCAAAATCCCTTTGCCTGTGGTTTGGAGACCTTCTCACGACACCTGCAAATGCTCCCTGGTTCCGATGACGGCTTCAAGCTCTCAAACTTGGCGTTAACGCATTGCACTCTGTGTTCACATGGACAGGAGTCCTCCAAATCCATCCTGCCTTTAAGGCTGTAATTACTGCACTGAACAGGCACTGCCTTTCTGAAAACCAAGGTGTGTCCCGTAGCTGTGTCCAGGGATGGATTTGTTTGCCGGAGTCTGTGGCGAGCTGTGTTTCCATGCCTGAAGACTCCATGGGTTGAAACAAGTTCATGTCAAAAATTGACCAGGATCACAGAAT
>NW_010205882.1:0-216 GCF_000695765.1 Mesitornis unicolor
AAAGGGTTAGGCCACGCCCCTTCCAGCCTCTTTTCAGCCACTTCCGGCCCAATTGAAGCCACTGTTGGGCCGAGCTCCGCCTCTTCTGGCCCAAACCCCGCCTATTCTGGGCTAATCAGCCACTTCCGGCCTAGTTTCACCCACTTCCGGCCAAGTACAATAGACTTCCGGCCACGTGTCAGCCACTTCCGGCCACCACTCTGCTGTCTCCATCCC
>NW_010205882.1:278-577 GCF_000695765.1 Mesitornis unicolor
TCCACTTCCGCCCAAACATCCACCACTTCCGGCCTAATTTCACTCTTTTCCTTCCTAATTTCCCCACTTCCGGCCCCTTATTCCCCACTTCCGGCCTAATTTCACCCACTTCCGGCCTGTTCCACCATTTCCGCCCAAACATCCACCACTTCCGGCCTAATTTCACTCTCTTCCTTCCTAATTTCCCCATTTCCGGCCCCTTTTCTCCCACTTCCGGCCCAATTTTACCCACTTCCGGCCCATTCCACCACTTCCGGCCCCATTTTCCCCACTTCCGGTCTAATACCCACCGCCTCCGC
>NW_010205883.1:0-5081 GCF_000695765.1 Mesitornis unicolor
CAATGCAGTTACATAAAGGGTCAATTTTTGGCTTATCTGTGTCTTAATGAACCATTACCCCATCAAGAAAGGTACAGAGGAGGTGTCAGCTCTCCTGCTGAGGCAAACCTAGGAAAGTCGGAGGTGGTTCAGCCCCTGCTGCTGCTCCTGGCCCAGTGTCCCTGCCCTCACAGCCCTGTCCCCGGGGACAGGTTTTACACGGGTGGGAGTGGTGATGGTCGTGCTCCATGGTGGGACAGCATCCACCTGCCTTTTCTCTGGCCTCCATGGTGGCTCTGAGGGCTTTTCCTGGCACCTGCCTACACGCAGCAGCTCATACACCCAGCAGCTCATCCCCATGGCCAGCGTGACCGGGGAGAGCAGCCCAGCTGGATGGTGTTGCGTCATGCTTCGCCACGGCATCACCCCAAAGACAGCACCCACAGCCGCCCCTCCCTGACCAGCTGTGCTGGAGTTTTGTGTCGCCTCCCCGTCCCAGGGCTTTATGAGCGCTCATTCCTCGCGTCGCCAGCTGCTTTGTCAGCTTCCCCGTAAACACTTCGCTTCTCTTCACGCAATACTTCACAGTGGCACAATGACCCTGCCTGTGTGCGCAAAGCCTCTTTGCTCTCCACCTGATGGCCGTGAAATTCTTGTGTATTTTGCTGACAGAGGGAAATTAACCAGTTCATACATCAAAATCTCTCGTGTTTTCTTTAATCTTGCAGCTCTATCTACTTTTCTTTAGGCAGGGTGTGCTCCACTGCATCCTATTTGAGTGTTTGGACAACACCAGGGACATTGTGAGTACAGCCGCTAGCTAATAAATAATTTAAACACAATGTTTTCTTCCAGCCATATCAAGCCCTGTCGATCCAACAGTCATAACAACGCCTTGGCCTCTTTTAGGGGATAAGGAGAAAGCCCAGGGGGGTCTCTAGGGAAAGGGTTCTGTCCCGGCTCAGTGTGGATGTACACGTGGAAAGGAAAATGGGAGCACACAAAGCGCCTGAGTAATCCTGCATCCTGGGCAGAGCTGGGGTGGAGTTAATTCCTGTGTCCAGATTAACATTCCTACAACTCCCCAAACGTGCTGTGAGCTTGGGTTTTTAAAGTGTCCCGCACACCTGCAAAGCAGCAAGGTGAATTTGACAGCTGCATCTTCACCTGATGTAATTTAGGAACATTTCACACCGTGGAAAAATTGAAATATTGTAGAACTTCTGGAGAACGGGAGTTCGCCGTTGGCATTACCTCTCAGGGCAGTACTTTGTGTGTTCAGCCTGACTTTTGTTTGCAAAAGACAGATAAGGAGAATTATTATCTGGGAAAAAATGACCGGACAACTGAATGAAAATGTAAATTTGCTGAGTGGAGAAAAGCCCCGCTGTTAGCAAAACAGGATACGATGCCAGGAAATGGTCAACAAAATATTTTCAGTGTAAACAGGCCTGTCAGCCCCCCGATGCTGAGGAAACTGAGCTGTGCTGAGCTCTGTCCATCTGACTGCTGCTCCCTCGCCAGAAGCAGTGAGCGTCTCTCTACTCTCTCCTCTTTTTTCTTCCTGGGAAACCTAAAAATAACCCAAGACACAGCAGCGGCTGCTCTGTAAATCTTCAGGGAAAACACAGGAAAACTCACACACAAGTCAAATTTGAGCGTAAGGACTTCAGCCTAAGCAAAGGGAGAGGGGATATGGAAAGAGAAAACAAGGGAAGGTGTATTTTACTGTGCTCGTTGTTGTCCTGGCTTGAGGTAAATAAAACCAATTTTCTATTTAGTGATTTACTTTTCAGCTCAGTCTCTTTTAAGTGACTGAACTCGCTGAAACCAGCATGTTTTTCCCAGACAGTGCTGCTAGAAGATATGCTCAAGGCCAAGTGTCTCACCATGGGTGCCGTGTCTGCATCTACTGGTGGAGGAGTGGACCCAAACCTGACCAACGAGGTATTCCATCCACACACGTCATACTCGGTATAAAGCTGAGGGATCACGAGGGTCTCGATTCTTCTTCCATCTTGGAGCCCTTCCAGCTTGGAACCTTCCGTCCATCTCGATCCTGAAATGGCCAAGGTCTGAGCAGACCCTGCTGGTTCGTCTGCCTCTGATCCTGATCCGTGTGTTCTGCATCAGCTCCCACTGCTGCTGAGCTCGGTCTGGGACTTTTCCAGTGCCCTGCTCTGCAGAGCCTCTGGTGACGTATTCGTCATTGGGGGGAGGATTTTATATTGGTTTGTATATGCATTTGTACATATCTGTATGTATTTCATTATTTTCCTATTTACATTATTATCCTGCAGTATTAGTATAATTGTTTCATTAAATCTGTTAGTTTTATTTTCCAACCCTCTCTCCCTTATTCTCTTTTCCCTTCTGGGGAGGGGAGAGGGGTTAACAGAGAGCGTCTGTCCAGGATTTAGTGGCCCAACCCGCCCCCAACAAAGACACATGTATATACGGAGGCAGGCAATAAGCATGTCTGATTTTGTTGCTAGGCAAGTTGGACCAAATTCTGTAATTTCAGTCTAACCGAGACTTTTCAGACCACCGGGAAAGAAGGCACAAAGACCACAGAGACAAGGCAGGGCAGCATCTCAACAGCGCTACTGACATCCTGCTCTGCTGCACAGAACTGACACCGTTCCAGATGTCTGAGGTGTCTTCACTACCCCAGGTACTAAAACTCTAGAATATTTTAGTATGAATTCAGGCTGTCACAGATTAGACAACTTCTGTTATTAAAGTTGCCATGTATTTTTAAAAGATATGTGAATTGTACGAGCCACCGTGTTTTGTCAGAGCTGGTGAATGGTACTTTGGAAGGATGAGCAGGTAAAGGACCGCAGGTGACTCCTCAGAAAACCCTGGGAGGATGTTATGTATATTTTCATTCCTGAGAATATCATACAATGTCCTGGCTACTTAAATATACATGAAAGGGAATTCTGTATAATTCAGTCGATCAAGATTTAGACCATTCAATGTAAATACAAAAAGGCAAAAGCTCTCACACTTGCATGGCTAGAAATTTCCCTCACGAGATGGTTGTTGTCAAGTGGTTGGTGTTGTGTTTTACTGTTTTACACATCTCATGTAATGGGTAAAGTTCTGCCTGTAAAAATGTCCATGACTTAGGTCACAGCCAATGACTTAATGAGGCCACAAGTTCATTTGCTTCATGTCGCCTTGTTGGCAACACTCTAAATTTATATGAATGTGGTGCAATTGCACTGCATCTGTGTAATGTGGTCACATTAAAATACCTCACAGCTTGTCAGCATCAGCTCTTGGGAGCTTCCCAACTGTTGAGTATTCCAGTTTAATGCCTTTTCAATAGTTTTGCAATAATTTCAGAGAAAGCTAAACCTAAACTCACTGGATTTAAAACTGTTCTACAATTACCACGCAGAGTTTCCACATGCAGTTATCGTAGCTGCCAACGTAGTCCTGCAAGCACAATTTATCTGTTATTTGTCTGCATAAATAAGTTATTTCTCTGCTCACATGTTTGCAAAAGGACATTCCTGCCTGGCTGCAGGTCGGGCAGTTCCTGTGCTGGGATTTCAGCAGTCTGTGCTCAGCAGCTCCAGGCTGACGTCCCTTGCAGGATCAAGCTTTGGTTTCTTTCCGAGGAGGCTCGCTCTAGATAAGCGCCATTCATTTCCTTATCACCCGAACGATTTACTGGAAGGTGGTGTGTGCGTCTTATTTTATCTGCTCCCTTTCACTTAGCGCTGTGTGCACACACGTAACTCTCTGATTTTGGCAGCTGTGACACGATCGTTTTTCCCTCTCCCTCTTTCGGGTACACTTTGCATGAACCCCTATTTTGACTACAGCTGTTTATTGTTTTTAATACTCTGCCTTTTCCACAGGCCTTCTGTGTTCCAACTGCTTCACTCAAGTCACAGAGAAGTCAGATGCTATGTTTCAAGGCAAGAGCTCCTATTTGAAGCCCTCCTATTTCCTTTAACAGGTAAGTAGTTTCTTTTGTGTTTTGACGTGTTGGTAAAGGTCGATGGTTTTGCATTTCCACCCCTAGCAACGTGCAACCGGTTGCTGAAGCTCTGTTTTTTGACTGGGAGTAGGACTCCTGGACTGGCCCCATTTTGCTGTTTCCTTTCCTTAAAGGATAATGCAATTAAACGAGGAGAGTATTTTGAGTTGTGGGTAGCTCCCAAGACAGGAACACAAAACAGGCTTGTATAAATAACTGCATGAAAAGAGGTAAGAGGAATCTCCAACTTGTCAGCTCAAAATCCTTCTGGGGTCCACTGCTTTTCACTTTACTTGTACCAGCAGTTCTCCTCTGTAAACCCAAGTGGTGAGAACAGGAAAAGGAGGTTACAGTGGCCGGTTTTCCTGGAGTCACCGCAGTGTCTGGGGATGGATGGGTCCCATTGCTGGCACAACACGCCCCACATCTCTGGGGTAAGGATCCGCCTTTGGTTCTGCCGAAGCTTCTCTTGGGCGAAGATCTCGAGGGCCCACTCTTGTGCTTATTAAAAGTAGAATGGGCCCCACTGGTTTAGCAGTTTCAACTGAAAAGGAGCTGTAGTGTAGGAATGAGAACCCCGTAAAAGGCACTTGGATAACACAAAATAGCAATTACCATGGGTTTTTTTTCACTTTTGCACAACCCCTCCCCTATGATCACCCACATGGATTTCCTTTCTGGTGACGAACAGCAATTACAAATAAAATAACTGCAGACTCATCTGAAAAACAGAAGTAGCCTGTGGTAAATCAGTAACCTATAGATACTGGGCATTGGGCTGTTCTTCCTCCACGGAACAGAAGCCCCTCACCTGCAGGTAAATGAACGCCAGTGTGGATTCGGTTGATCATGGTACTCACAGGTTCTCATAATTCTTGGGTTCTCTACTTCCCTTTTTAATGAATTATTTGAGGATATCAATTGCTTTTTAAATCTTTCTGTAAAGGCCGCTGCTCATCTAGCATGTTACCAAATGATTGTGTCCTGTTGAACAGGCTGTGAGGACTTCTCTTCCATTTCAGACATTGCATTTTAGGCATTTTTAGCTTTAGCTAAAAATCTAGGAGTGGAGCATCTTCTGATGAGGAGCGGCTGAGGGAGCTGG
>NW_010205884.1:0-10910 GCF_000695765.1 Mesitornis unicolor
TCTGTGATTCTGTGTGATTCTGTGAAATCTCAGAGTGGTGGCAGACACGTCTATAGTTGTGCATGTGTACCAACATGCAAGGAGTTAGATCTCAGAAGAGACGTTATTAAAGTATTAACTTCCACAGAATCACAGAATCTTAGGAGTTGGAAGGAGGTGAAGGGCTCCAGCACCTGCTCATGAGAGAAACTCTGTCACTATGCTCATGTCACCAATCAAAATGAACCTCCACATGAATTAAACAGTTCTTGTCAGAAGTGTGATGAGTCTTTCTGGCCTAGCTGCTGACTGCTGGAAATCTTGAAACTGTACGAGGTGCTCATGCTGGAGTTCTAACACCAGATAAGACTTAACACATTCTGGGCATTTATAGGATTCTGTCTTCTACGGCAAGATTTGAAACTTTAGAAGGCATTACAAGCACAGGTTTAAACCTCTGAACATGCATTTTTCCCTGAATCAGACTTGTAAATAATAACTGCAACCCTAGGTCAGCACAAAGCTCCATCAGGCTCAGTACCATCTTCCCAGGACCTAGAGAAGCATAAAACAACAGGGAAAAAGTGCACCAATGGTTCTTCAGGATACTCTTCCGGTCTCCAATATCTGTGGCTCAAGGATTTGTTTAGTGATAAATGTAACCTCAAATGACAAAGCGCTTAAGAAAGTTCAGGATCAATGCAGTCTTAATGGCATAATTACTAGCATTACCTTTTTAGTAAAGAATTCACCTATTCACCTGTGTTTGGGCAATCCATATAGTCCAGCTGCGAGGAAGGAAACTTTTTTTTTCTCTAAAGAAATAACTGGAGAGGCTTATCCATCAAACTCCTAATCACTTCTTCTAGGTGCTTGGTGTTCTGTGTGATCATCAAAGCTTTGAAGTAAGCAGAACAGGTTTCTTTTAATTTTATTATTTCTAGTGGGCTCAGAGAAAGTCACCAGCCTTAAAAATAACAAACAAACAAAAACCAAAACCACAAACAATCCTCCCCCCGAAAAACCTCCCACCTCATAACAACAAAAATCCACATAAAAAAACCACACACACCAAACAAAGTATCTTCAGTTCTTTGAACTGTTAATGCTGTGTTACTTCCTTGCCCCAAGAGAGAAGGCAACTACTTCTGACAGAGTGATTTCAGAAATGGATATATCTACCCCCACCCTCCCTACGCATATACCCACAAACACACTCTCTTGTCAGGAAATGTAAGTGTGTGAGTGAGAAACCAAGCATGCAGACATTAGATGGCATTCTTCCCCTTCTGTGTTACATAGTCAAGCTTGAAAAACTCCAAAGACCTCTATTACCACAGGGCTCTGCCAGAGCCTACTTCCCTACCCTCTTGAAAAAAATAACAAAACCTCAGCTACTGGACTCAGACATGCCAATACCTCCCTCTATGATGTTAGAGACATGAGGACAGATGGCCAACTCAAATGCGTATTTCTGTGCTTCCTTTCAAATCATTTTGGCATGACCAGATGGCATTCTATGTCTGCCTGGTATAAATCAGAACTTAAAAGTGGCTACAGCACTGCCAAAAGCAATCACTTCCACATCCTTTCAGGCACACTCTTTTCCAAAGCCGGTGTGTCCCTTTCCATGATGATGAATATCTCACTGGAAATCTACCACAGTGAAACAAATCCCACAGAAAACATCACTGTGGAAATAACCGAGGTATGAGAGTGAGAACAGTTATATAGTAGTGTAGAGTGCAGATGATAAAGCGCTAGCAATGAAAGAAAACAGTAAGGATGGATTTAAGTGCTCATCACTACCAGTGTAAGATCTGTGACCATGGAGTCTGGGTCCTACTTTTTCAGTGGTGTCTCCATACCACACAGCTCGCCAACAATTTCACCGACTGTTACTAAGAATTCAGAACTACTAAAGACTCCGACAGAAAGCCCTAAATCTAAACTTTATATTAAGATAAGGGACTTGTTCCTCACTGGATTTTCCTTCTGCCTCTTACCCTAAGATGTGTTTCTATTTTTCCCTTCACTGATTGCATTTTCCTTAATTACTTGTGATTCTGTGTCACATGGTTTTATCCACAGAGAAAACAGGCTGATAATGTATTGAGATTTTACTGTCTTGTGTCTTGGTTGAGGAATTTAGCATCTGTGAAAGAAAACCCAATAGTTCTTATTAATCTTTCCCATGTAATTCTATAATTTTGACAGTTAACTCTGAAAAACTGCAATCATGTTATCCTAATCACCAGCCTCTCTGGAACATCTCGTCACTACTGACAAAAGCCTACTGTGTCTTATAAACTCACCCAAATCTGCCAGGGAGTGTTTCTGGGGAGATCAATCTGTTTCCTCCTTGTGGGCACAGGAACCAAATCCAGCTATGGAGAGGACAGCTATTCTCAAACTACTCACTCTCTCTCTTTCTCTTCTGCCCTTCCCATTTCTGACATCCTCTTTCCGAGCCCACAGAAACTTTCGGAAGACACATGCATGTATGAGTGTGTGTGTGCTCTGAGAATACCGACACGGGCCTCACAGTGCCCCAGTGCCACATGCGTTCGTAGTATATTTGACAAGCTGAGGCACTACAGCAACAGCAGCTCTAACAAGCTGGTAGCCTTAATCTTCTTTTTCTCTGCTTCTTTTTATTATTTCTTCTCTCCTTTTACTGTTGACTTTTCTGTGTTACTGTCATCATTGATGGACATTGTTCTATTCTACTTCAGTCTCAGTTTATTTGATTTTGCTTGTTTTCCTTATTTACAAATGACTGCCTTAGGGGAAAGAAATGTTTCAAACCTCTGAGCCTGTCTGACCTATTTAGGTACTGAGATTGTTCATTTATTAAATCAAGTTTCTCTCCTTGCTGTGGCTGCTGCTTCTAACTTCTTAATTTCCACAAAGCTATCGTTTATTGTTATGAATAATGATGAAAGTTATCACAGTTGTTTGCAGCAGGAGAATTGGATCAAACAGCTGACAAGCCTCTGCTCTGAAGAGCTGATGAATTAGAAGCACAATTCAGTAAACTTGATGGAGAGCATATAGTAAGATATGGTCTAGAAAATATAAGCACTTGACAGTAAAAGTGACTACAGGTTATTTTTTATATGCAGAAGTAGAAAAAAAATTCAAAACCTATTGGCTTCTTTAGATCAGTACACCTCTAACAGTTTTTCACATCAGGGCTCTCTAATCCACCTCGGACATAGGCTAACTCTGATATCACTTCCTACACTTGAAGAGATGCATGTTCTCTGCCTTTCTAGAAGCCATAGCACTAATGGCCTACAGTCCATGATTTCTACCTTTGACAGCTTCTCGAGTAACATTTTGTTCTTTCTGGTTCTAAACTTTTCCACTGATTTAATTTCTTGACAATTTATTTTTGCTTTAGTCAATGATTACACAAAAGAGACTTACATGAATCAAAGTGATATAAAAAGTATTAATGCAGTGGATTTGAATGAGTTTATCTACATTGATTAAAAAAATTGATTACATTAGCCTAGATAAACACTCTCATAATCAAGAGCTTTGCAGCGTAATCTTCTGAAAATTCATTTTTGTCCTTTAAGCCCTGACAATTTATTCTCTCTCACAATCCATCATATTTTCTAGCAGAGTTAATGTCACAGAATGATGTTTTGTCTGTAAAAAAAATCTGTTGATCAACAGTCCAAAGACTTTCTAAGGAACAAGAAGGTACAGGATATTGGATACACCTATTATAATCTGAAATTAAGAAAAAAATAACACAAGCCAAAAAACAAGTAAAAAATAAAAAGAGTTACAAATTAATCTGATTCTGTTCAAGTTCTGTAAAGTAAGTATAGCAAAACCTCAACACTATGCTTTTTTTTCAGCAGAAATGCATAGGGAGGCTGCTTTTTGCTGGCCTTCAGAGAAATGCTCAGGAACAGCAGTTATAATTATAAATGCAACAAATGAAAACACTGCGGTCATCTAACAAACACAGAGGCATCTGTATTCCCTAATGAGTGCCATGTAAGAGATGAAGACAGCCCTCAAGAAGTCAGCCTTAGAGTAGCAGCATGTATTTTCCTATTGATGTTGCTAACCCTGCAGCCCCGAGAGCCATATTTATCCACGCTAGAGTTAGCAGAAGACAGTCCAGTTTATTTATTCATGTAGCTTTTTAAGACATTAAATACATTTCCTGGCCTTTACAGAAACATGACAGACCACTTTATGACACAATTTTAGTGCTGCCTTCTTTTTTTCTATGCACATATAGCCTCATATTTTCGTTTTGCCACTCTTCTCCCTAACAATACCTGTCTGTAAACTCGCAATTCCACAGCAACTGAGACCGTTAGGAACTGAAGGTTCATGTCAAGTCAATGTAGATGATGCTTCTAAGTGCTCCAGTGACTTCTGAAAAATTGGTTTATGGACATGCCCAGTGGTAAAACTGTAACAAGCGTAGGTATAATTGTGCTGCCTTTAATTGAATTAGTTTCGCTAACGAGATCACCAAACAGCAGCAGTAAACTTGATAACATGGACTGGATGCACTGCCTCCCAAGTAAATAACACAGTCTGGGAGGGGTGTGACACAGCTTGTGCTGACTCCTCCACTACATGCCTTCATTGCAACTGCTCATCTACACTAGGTAAAGATGGGGACGTGTATTTATCCACATTACATTTACTATGTCTTGTAGGTGGCTAACTCTGTGTAAATATTGGACGGCAGCGGGAGGCGGGAGAAAAGCAGTATGATGCAGATTACTGACTCTATATGATAGAGATGGCATTTAATTTTGCTTCACTTCTTAAAATGGAAAAAGCTAAAGAAAGGACATCTTTATTTCCCATCTGCAGTATGCCACAATACACTTAAGGAAAAGGTTAGCATGCTATTCTAGATAGTCAGAAATCCCAGAATTCAATGTAATCTTATCAATATTTTGAAGGTACATTATAGTAAAGGGAAGAGATCCATATAGACTGTTGTTTCTTCCAGAAACTGAAAACACTAGCACTGGATTGTATTTGATCTGCCAGAAATTCTCATAGTCATTAGTCTTGATTCAGGTAAAACAGACAATCTTTTAAATACACACTATCTGAGGTGGGAATTTTTGTTGTTTCTTAGACCATTTTAGCACAATAATGACCTCAGCTTGAGAAGTGCAAGTACTCTACCTAGAACGCTGCTTCAGTACAGCATCCCAGAATCACAGGCTATTGAAGGTTGGCAGGCACCTCTGGAGGGTGCAGAGACCAACCCTGCAATGACATCAGCCAGCTCCCCCTGCAGTCAGGGGTGCATCCCATCAGGGCCCATGGAATTATGTACAGCCACAGTTGGCTCAAATATTCTCTAACCTGATCATCCTAGGGTAAGGCTTCCTTACTTCAGACTTTCCCCTTCCAGGACCAGGGACTTTTGAAGGCACCAAAGTTCAGCAAAACAGTACAAATGCACTGCCAGCTTCTGGACAAATGTGTTCTTGTCTATATCCTCTCACAGGAAGCACAAACCACACAACCCACATATCCATTCAATCAGCTCCAAAAACTCTGTATGAATGTGAAGTGTGGGACTAGAGATGCTATTCCTTCAAATCTTAATAGAAGTATGATAAAATAGATAAATATTTTTAATTGTTGGTTGTTTTTTTTAAACTGACTCTCCATATTTTTACCATACATGGATTGTTTTTCATTCAAGAGGTTTTAACTGTTTGTTTCCATTAAAAAATGTAAGTGTAAAAATCTAAAATAAACTTGAAAGGGTGTCTTAAAAGACAAAATGAAGGAATTCATAGAAATTTGTGGACACAATGTCCAAAACATAGTCTTGTTTGGAATCCAAAACACTGTAGTTCTCCACTAGCTGATCCGCAGTTACAAGAAAACTGAACATTGTTTGGGTGTTTCAAACTTTATTTCCATTTCAAGTGTCACTTGACATTTTCTAAATGAAGAATGAAATAAAGCAAATGATTAAGGACTTGTGTGCTGTCTTACACATGTAAGTGCTAGTTGAATCTTGACTACTATATATCGTCTTTGGTTAGCCAGACTCCATGTGGTGCATAATAAAATTGTTTGCCTTTCCTATGAAAGAAAACTCCAAAAACTTTAGAGCTCTCACTTCTTTGGATTGGTCTACTGGTTCTCAGTTCACTGTACTAGTATTAACTTAAGAGTAGCTCTACTAAATTTCCCAAATATTCCAACTACCTGCTACAGTATACTTAACTATTTAGAAACTATAAATTGTGGATATGTTTATTTTAACTAAGTACTCAATTGCATTTTGTTTTAAACACTTAATTCTAATAACTGATTAAAGTTCTCCAATAAGTTCTTTCCAAGCATCCAGTCTAAATGGGTGACAGTGTTGCTATAATCAAAATTGCCTAAGAGCATAAGCAAGGCAAAGCTTGCAGAATTAAAAACAAAACAAAACAAAAAACCCACAAAAACCCCAAACAACCCCCAAAAAAACAAACAAAAACAAAAACACAACTTTTTTTTTTTAAAGACAAAAGCAGAAACAATTGCATATGCTTTTTATTTACACAGTGTACAAACCACTTGTAACTACACAACCTGCTTCAAATAAAAAAACACCTGCAGATTCTAGCTTTAAATTAGCTGCTAAGAGATACTTGGATATCACAATGCTGCTAAGAAATAATTGCATATTACAACTTATACCTTATTAACTGTATCACTATGGCACAATTGTAGATATGGGACTAAATTCCGTACATCTAGAGCACGAACGCATAAATTAACATTCTTTTGCACCAATAAGACCTTGGAAAACCAGTGTCTTCTCTTGTGATCCCCTACACAGAAATAAGAGTCAATTCCTATCAAATCCTGTGAGACAAACTACCGAAGGACTGCTGCTTACACATTTCCGCCTCTTCTGGCCATCCAGCTCCTGCAGCCAGCCAACTTGGGTGGGATGGAGGCAAACCCATCCTTTCATCTCTCACAGATTTCACAGCACTAATTCAGCAGGCCATCATCTTTCAATGCCAGACTCTTGCCACTTGAGATAAAGACTCTTCATGCAACAAACTTTTTTCCAGGATTTACTCAGTTATAAACCTCCATAAATTCTGGGGGAGTTTGGCCCTAAGTTCGAACTTCAAATTGCTAGTGTTGAAGTCAATTATTCTGCATACCAGGCTACCTGAACCTCTTCTTAGGGTAGGAATAATAATGTCTAAAGGGAGTAATGTCATTTGGCTACCAAGGGTGCCAAGAGGGGGAGAAGAAGTGGAAGAGAATGTTCCTTAAAGCTATAGGAATTGTAGGGTCAGATCAGCAGCTGTTGCAATTCTGAGAGAACACAGGAGAAACTTGTGAGTAAGCTTGTGTTATTTTAAAAGCAAACCATTGTGATGGTGAATTTCAAGGAGAAACATTACATAACTGAAGTATAAACTTCTGTTTCTACTCAAATGTTTGTCAAGAATAAAAGCAGAGATAGATATCAAAAAGACTGAGTGACCAATGATGTAGAATATCTGGCTTGTTTAGCATGTGGGAACTCATGTACATTTCAGTGAGCAGCTCATTCTGGACTCTCTCAAAGAGGTGGTAGTATAAGTATCCTTTGGTTCTACTTAAGTCCTTTCTGAATAGTTTCATGCTTAAAATAGGCTTTTTGCTGGCATTTCACTTCCATGTGAACAAGGACTTTAAAGGAAATTGTTACTCTGTTTTTGAAGGTGCTCTTGTTTTGTGTTTCAGTGGGAGACTAAAATGCTTTGCAAAGATTATTTTATGGGTACTGTCTGGTTTCAGCACTTTTGAGACAAACACTAAGGAAAGAAAAAGCAGCAATAAAACTGTTTCTTTTCTACACAGAGTTTGTGTCTCCATAAGGTACTCCCCACTGACTGATTTTGTGTCTGCTATAATACGGGGTTTCTCTACTTACTAAGCTATGCTATTAAATGAATGTATTTATCTAACTCAGGCTGTAACCCAATGGACAGTTCAGATCATATTTTGAAATCTGACTGAAGCATGACAATCACGCATTACAGTTGAGGCTTGTGAAACGGGAGCCTGGTACACAAATATCTCCTCCTCCCTCTTTCCACCAAAAAGAAGTCATGAATTTTAAGACCTCAAGATATAGGGACCTAAAGTCAGGTTCAGTGACTTTTTAAAATCTCTGTAATGTGCTGTGACTTCCAGGAGATTGCTCTCGGAAAAGCCTTTTTATGGCTCTTCTTTCATTTCAGGTCTCTGCATAAAGATTCTATTTAGAAAAGTTTCAAACATATTTATGTGCAAGAGGCAGTTTCTCCCCTTTGGTCTTCTGGACTGAGTGAGATTGAAGAAGGATTATCTTGCCTAGGGCATTTCCTTTTTCTTCAATGCCTTGTCTGGACATACAATGATACACTGTATTTGTTTTAATACATCTTTGTGTGCTATACAGAGTAGTTTAATATTGCTGCTTGTGAAGAATGCTTTGGTCTACATTGCTGCAGGCTAGGAAAATTGTGCTTCCAAATTCTAATGCAGAAGGATACATAGCTATTTTTAGACAACATATTGCAAGGTTTCAGATAAGCAGTAATACAGTTATGTTAGATCTTTAAATACTTCTGATAGAATCACAGAAATGTAGGGCTAGAAGGGCTGTCAAGAAGCCTTGTCCATGCCCTGAGACAGGATTAAATTAGATTTTGATCACCCTGGAAATGTTTGTCTAATACAGTTCCAAATGAAGGACATAACAGCCTTTTCCAATATTTCACTACAGTTACAATCAGACATTTTCCCTATTTTTCTCCATTACTCCTTGTCATAGCTCCAAGGGGCACCCAAAAATGTTACTGTCAGCTTTGAAGGACCCTCCTCTTTCTTTCTTAAACATTCTGTGCGATTATTACTACATCCTTACCATTTTCCAGACTAAGCAAAACCTCAAGTCTTTCCTCTCAAGTGGAGTGCCCAAACCTGGTCATAGCACTCCACTCAAGGTCTCTAATTCTGGGCATTACTGCATTAATATAGTAATATATTGCATTTTCTTTCTACATCTACAGAAATATAGACTATAAATATCTCCACTGACTTACATAGAACAATCCCGTTAACATGTACTGGCTGTGTTGGTTTTTTTCCCTCTACAGCATCACATTTTTAAACATTCAACCACATCTTGACTTCTCCTTATCCTGTGATTCTTCATTTTGCATGCAGTTTACAGGTTCTCTTTCCTAACAACAGCACTGTACTTAATTTCATTTTCTTGACTTCATGCAATTTCTCCATCCTTTCTGAAAAAAACTTGTATTCTGTTCCTATCCTCCAAGAGGCCTCTCAGCTTCCCAGTGCAGGCTTGCATACCTGTCCCACATTGTGCCATCTATCTTGCCAACGAAACTGCTGAATAGAACCAGACTGAGGAGAAAATGAGAGGTTTACTCAGTTCAACTCTGTCTATGAAACGTCAGTAAGTTTCCTAAATCAAAACACATTTCCTTCTTCCTGTTTATCTGTTCTACTGGCCTCTTTATCAAAGAAATTAGATTTGTTTGATGTGATTTATACTAAACAAAAGATCTGCGCTGATTATTCTTCATATCCTTATTCTTCTGGCACAGAAACCAAGTGCTTCTGAATTTGCCCTAGTACCTGCATGTATGCTCAGGTTACTCACACTGGACTTTATGTCCTCAGGTCGTCCTCCTTCATCTTTGACTTCCAGTCTGGTAGGATCTAAACTGTTCCCTCAAGTTCTTAATGTTAACAGTTCTGGTTCAGAAGCAGCTTGGACACACTCCTTATTAATACAAAGAAATTCATTAACTGAAGTCTGCTGACTTCACCTATCTAAATATAATAAAAAATATTTTAAACCTATTTTAAATTCCCCATTTTTTTCCTCTGTTACTCTTGTTAAAATCGTGTTAACTAAGTGATAAAATTCATGACAACAAACAGAAGATTAGGCAAACTAGAAATGCCTGTGGGGGAAAGAGAAACTATAATGAAATTTTTCAGCAACAAAATTGGGTACTAAGTCACAGTCTCTTAAACAAAATGGCTTATTGAAATCAGTGAGGTATTTGCCTTTTGACCAACTAACTTAGTCATCATCTCCACTGCAAACCCAAAGTTCATGTTTAGCTCTTTGCACTGAAATCAATAGGCTTCTAAACACACTTGAAGCTAATCTGATTCAAGACTTCATTCAGGTCGGTTATTCTGCTCAAGTAATACAGGATAAATTTCACCAATTTTACTCATAAGAGTCAAGTCATGCATACAGAAGTTTAGAGGATGTGCTCGTTAGGGCATCATCAACGTGCTCTATGCGACAAAAATCTCACAGACATACCACAGAAGGATAAAATTAAATAATGAGTTGAACAAAATGATTGCAGAAATTGCAAAAGCCAGAATTCCAGGCTAGTTCTAAATTATTTAAAGTCCATGTATCTTTCCATAGAAGGATTCAGGCACAAATTTTAATCATTATATTCAATGTATGACAATTTATTGTTCATATATTATACATTTTCAGTTGGTGTTTTATTCAGTTTATAATATGTATTCATATATATTAAATTAATCAGCACTTAATATAAGCCATGCTGTAGAGTTTACCAAATAGCGTCTCAGTCCTCAGGACTAATTTGATCTAATCAAAAAAGTACGATTTTCATTAGCCTGAAGTTTAAAAGTGTAAATGAATATAGCATAATTATAGATATATTTAATTTAAAATAAAGCAGAGGGATTAGTTTTAATGAAAAATGAAAATGGTAACACTCTACCTACAATATATTTTCCATGCCTTTTTGAGCTATTGTTCCCTATGTATTTTGAATTCAGCATAATGAAACTATTAGCTCTTCGAAACAGTTTAACGTTCACAGAATCACAGAACGTTAGGGATTAGA
>NW_010205885.1:0-1063 GCF_000695765.1 Mesitornis unicolor
GAGCTATCTATACACTGTATTTTGGGTCTCAAGCATTGCAGAGACCACCTTCTCTTAGGCTTATCTGGATGTCAAAATTGGAGGACTCCTGGTAATTGTACCTGTCAAGAGGATACTGCCCATGCTTCAACATGTATACCTAAGAAAAGCTTTCAAGAAAGAGTGATCAGCTTCCTATCAGAAGGCTAATGAGTTCATCAGACCTGACAGTCCTATGAAAAATATTCAAGTGTAGATCACTTTTCCTGTGACAGTTATGATGGTGAACGACTTATGGAGCCTTACATTTAGAAAAAAGCACTTAACCCATGTAGACTTTAAGACAGTGCTCATGAAGTTTTTAAACGGAAGCTGAAGTGAGCGTTTCCTTTACTAATCAACAATTCAAGAACTAGCAAACAGGTCAGAACATTCTAAACATCTGTTGGGTCTTTGAATCCAATTATCCAGCTGTTATTAAACAAATAGACTTTACTGATTCTCTGGACTAAAGTACAAAAATGAAAACTGATAAAAAGTTACAGCTACAGACAATCTTAAAAAAAAAATAAAAAATAAATAAATGGATTTAAATGGATATTAAAAAATAAGTGGATGAAGCAGTGCGAGGTCAACATAAATCTCACTGAAAACTCCGCTTTAGCGCAACAAGAAAGTTCTCAGCCAGTGTAAGTTTGCTAGTCTGAACATTGACATTGTGCTTGTTATCCATAAGGCACAGTAGGCAGTAGAACACTATGCAGATACTCAGCCAGATCTAAACCCCTTCAGCTCACATACAACGAGCAGTACAGCTCTTTAGTGCATCACTTTGCCTGAACTCATTTCCATAGCTCAGAACCCTCACCCAGCCCTCTTTCTGACAAAGTAGAATTAGTTTCCTTCTATTCCTTAGTCAGGGAACATAGGGTTAAGAGTGTAAAATTCTGATGTGTAAAAATCCTGAAGAGCAAATTGCAGTGTGACGTGATGGTCTACCCCAAGTAAGTGTTTTCCAATAGAAGGAAAGAAATCCAAACTTGTTAGAAAAGCGGTATTCTAAACTGGAGAGAAACACGAGTAT
>NW_010205886.1:0-745 GCF_000695765.1 Mesitornis unicolor
TTTCCATTTTCCAATTTTCCAATTTCCAATTCTCAAATTTCCCGTTTCCAACGTCTCCAATTTCCAAGTTTTCCAATTTTCAAATCTCCAACTCTCAGCTTTCCCAATTCCTAAATTTTCAATTTTCAAATTGCCCATTTCCCAAACTTCAATTTCCAATTTCCAAGTTTCCAATTTCCAATTTTCCAAGTCCCAAATTCCCAACTCCCAAATTTTTATTTTCCAATTCCCAAATTTCAATTTTCCAATTTCCAAATTTCCAATTCTTAAAGTTTTAATTCCAAATTTCAAATCCCTCAAACTTCAATTTTCAAATTCCCAAATTCCAAATTTCCAATTCCCAAATTCCAAATTTCCCGTTTCCAAGTTTTCCAATTTTCCTATTTCCAATTCTCAGCTTTTCCAATTCCTAAATCTTCAAATTTCAAACTCCAAATTCCCAATTCCCAAATTTTCTAGGGCCAAACTTCCCATTTCCAAATCTCAAATGTCCCACATTTCAATTTTCCAATTTCCAAATTTCCAGTTCCCAAATTTTTAATTCCAAATTTCCAATTTTCCAAATTCCCAACTCCCAAATTTCAATTTTCAAATTCCCAAATTTTCAAATTCCAAATTTCCAATTTCCAAATTTTTAAACCCAAATTTCCAATTTCAAATTTCAAATTCCCAAATTTTCTAATCCCAAATGTCCAATTTCCAAATCTCAAATTCCCAAATTCCCAATTCCCAAATTTCAACTTTC
>NW_010205886.1:854-1079 GCF_000695765.1 Mesitornis unicolor
CCAAATCCCAAATTCCAGTTCCCAAAGTTTTCATTCCAAATTTCCAATTCCCAAATCTCACATTCCAAATTTCCAGATTTCCAACTCCCAAATCTCAATTTTCAAATTTCCAATTCCCAAATCTCAAACTTCAATTTTCCAATTACCAAATTCCAGATTTCTGATTCCCAAATACCCAATTTCCAATTTTCAAATCTCAAATTTCCAACTTCAAATTTCCAAATT
>NW_010205887.1:0-6030 GCF_000695765.1 Mesitornis unicolor
ACATGGGGACAGGATGAACTCGGAACTGCACTGATGAACTGGACGGACTGACAAATCCGCTCCCTCTCCATCCCCTCCACTTGGGTCACCTCGTGGGTAAGATTATTTACCTCAGCTAACGCTGAGTGATATTTTCTCCTTGGGCCCATATACCCTGAGTGTATTCTATATTTCTCTCCTTGGGCTCATATACCTTGGAGTGTATTGGTTTTGCTCCACTGTATTTCTGTTCAAACGGGCTTGTTTACTTGCCAGGCGGCTGGGCTTACAGCGGGCAAGTTGTGGGTGTTGTTAGTGTTTATGTTTCATAGTGCTTTGTTGTTGGTATTATATTAGTTATACAACCTTTACTGTACCTGTAGCTTTTCAATTTATCACCGGCAATCCAAAAGAACCTGTAAATGTTGCTGTAAATAAACGGTTACTGTTTGTTTCCCGACTTGCGTCTGCCGCATATTTGGTGCCGGCCTCACAAGACCAGATTTATTCTCCCCGTTTTCGCAACAGGTCCCTTCCAACCTAAACCATTCTATGGTCAATTCAAGCAAACACATTTCATTTTGGACATGGCTGAAGTCAGATTCATTCAAACAGGATGTGAACACGCTATAGAAACGCCTTTCTGGCACCTCTATTATTCTAGTTAATATACTTTAATGTAAACAGAATGATGTCCCTTAATTAAAGGAAATCATCGTTTGCTCCGCCACTGAAACCTCAGGGCTGAAATAATCTTCCTGAAACTGTTTAAAGCATTCATTAGAGGAACAGTATTATATATGTATATGTATTTGAAATTGCCAAACACATGACTTGCCCTTGTCCCTGTGAAAATGCAGCCAACCATCTCCCTCTCCAGCAAAACACACATTTTTTCTCCATTCCCCAGGGTGAACGATTTACTACACATTAAATGCAAACTGAAATAAAAGCTGGATCTTAAAGTGTAGAATAAAAAATGCTGGTAAAGCAAAAAAAAAGAAGCTTTGCAGCATAAAGCCTGTCCATGTTTGCCACAACAAATAAATGTACAATGTACATTTAATACCTTGGTTGAAACTGATAATTCATTGCATACGCAGCCCCAGTTACAGTTACAGGAAGGAAAACCTACACGTTCACAGAAACACACTAAGTGAATCTTGCCCTGAGATATTTTAATTTACTAGCTAAAAAAACCTTAATGTTGGTATTTCCTTATAATAATCTGAGAAAAAATGGAGGTACTATTGGCTTGGCCAAAAATTAATTGTGTTTTTTTTTCCTGGGTATGTGAAAGGTGATGTTGTGATTCACCAGTTCTGGATGCCTCCGTTTGATGGCATCATTTAATTTATGCAGTTGATGACGATACACATCCCAATTAATGGTCTGATTGCCTGGAAGCGATGCAAAATACACAATACCCATGAAATCCCACCTTCCTTTGGTGAATATCTGTTACTGAAGTGCTTTGGGATGGGTCATCGCGCTTGCTCCACGGTTCTTGCCATTTGTTGTTGTTGTAATGATCCATTTGTCATCGCCTCTCATCATCCATTTCAAAAATGGATCGTTCTCCTCACATTTCAAGAGAGAATCACAGATGTCAAGGCACTCAGTGAGATTAACTTCTTTGAGCTCCTGTGGTACCCAAATACTGAGCTTCCAAACATAACCAAGTTGTTTTAAATGGTTTTCAATACTCCATTTCAATACATTAACATCATCAGCAATCTCCCGTGTTGTTAAACGCTAACTGGAGTCGATCAATGCCTTTATTTTGCTGTTACCAACCTCGATTGGCCTTCCTGAGCGTGGTGCATCTTTAACATCAAAACCTCCAGACTGAAATCCAGCAAGCCAGTTCTGACGCTGCCGTAAGTTTTAAGGCATCTTCACCACACACATCACATAACTTTTTGTACGTCTGCACAGCGTTTTTCTCCTTTTCAGAAGTAAAACAGCAAAAAGTGACAAAAATATTCCTGTTGATTTTCCATTTTGAAGTCGACGCCAAATAAATAATTGCTAACGAAGTCGTGCACCTTCTTTTTCTAAAACACGGTTGAACTGCCAGTGCTCAAGTTACACCATGAATTTGCGGTTTAAAATGAAGTCAGTTTCATTTCAATACAGGTATGTCCATTTATTTAAAAAAAACGCAGCATCTTTTTGGCCAACCCAACAGAATTACGTTGATGTAGCAGGACTTTCCTTCCTCTTTTAATGACCAGACACAGAGGTGTTTGATGCCTTCTAATGCACTGCTAATCCTCTAAAACCCAACCTACTGTAAGCCCACTAAACGTCCCTTTTCTACCTTATTTAAGCACTGTCAAAGTCCTCTTGTTATCTCCATTACTTTGTATCTGGAGGAGTAAGACGACTCAAAGCTTCAGTGCGACGGTCACAACTTGGGCAGGCTCACTCAGTGACCACCTACATCCATGTAACAAACCAGAGACCTATCCACGTACATCATTTCCCATTTACAAACATCTTCTTTGAGAAACAAGGCTATTAAAAAAGAATTAAAGCTTGGCCTTTATAAACAGAACCACAGAGTCATTAAGGCTAGAAAAGACCTCCAAGATCACTGAGTCCAACCCAACCCAACCCCACCACGGCCATAAACCATGTCCTGAAAATACCAGTGGTAAACAAGCATGTTTTATAATCTACAACACCAGCTCTATGTTCCACATGTCTAGCAAGGGAAAAATCCATTTATCTACACAATACCTTGTCATGAGAAATTAAAGTGAATGGTAAACACGTTCCTGCAACACTTAAAGATCACGAATCATGGCAACGAAACTGAAAGAATGGAAATAATTTGAGATTCATTATTAAATGAATTAAATTATTATTATTTGCTGAATAAGCAATTTCCCAGTGCATTTATCACGGAAGAGAAAAAGAAGAAACATGCTTTATTCTCAGTACTGACCTTGAGCCAGAAATATCCATTTCTAAGTGATGTTAAAAAGTCATAAAGACTAAGAATCTATAGCCAAAAAACCCCCAATACCTAGTGTTATTATAAGAATCAACAAATTCTGTTTATTTTTATCCTTTTTGGAACCAATACAAATGGAATCACAAGTACAGTTTTATAGTTTGGCAGGAAAATGTTCCAAATTCTGCCCCTAGACCATGACAAATCACAAGGAAGGACCTGAACAAGTTCAAAGCCACATCGTGTATGCTTTGGATGAAGTGTACTGGCCCATCAGCAGTCAATTAGTGATAAACCTTGAGGGACTTAACACTGGTAACACAACAGGATACCCCACCTTGCACCCTATGAGTATCTCCCACCGCACGAGTAGGGAACTCTCTGGCCTCCAGCAGCAGTTTGTCCTCGTCTATAATGGACTGCCCTCACTTAAGCACAGCTCCTCCTTCCTTCTCCACCTCAGGACACGTAGCTCACACCAAAGCCTCCACATTGTGCTCCTGCTATGAAAAGTGGGGATCTTCTGTGGATGAAATTAATCCTGACTCTTCCTCCTCCATCTGCACCCATCTTTCGCATTTGTCTACATATTCAGATCAAGATCATTCAGGGATAGATTATGCCCATGCTTCACCTTCCTGTTTGGGATGCAGCAACAAATAAATAAGAATATAAGCCCACCAGGAGCTTTATATCAATTCAGAAAAAAACAGAGCAAGTCCTTTTCATAAATCTGAGCTTCTCTGCAGTGCAGTTAGGGCTGCACTGCACAGAAACACCATCATTGGGTTTTCCTAAAGTCAAATTCTGAGCACAGCCAATGCTGAAATCATTTTTAGACAGAGAATAACTGACTGAATTTTTAGTGTCACAAGACCTCACAGAAGGTGACACGGAAGAGAGACAAACAGCCTCAGGAAGACGAGGTTTACACTCATCTCCTTTTTCTGCCAGGTCTTAGGAACAGACTTTTGCTGCTCATCGTGGTTTAACCCCACAAGCAGCTGAACACCCCGTGTCCACTCAACTCACTGCCCACCTCCCCAGAATGGGAGGAGAAAGGTCAGAGGACCCGTGGGTTGAGATAAAAACAGTTTAATGAGTGAAATAAGTAAATACATTAATAATAATAATAATAGTAATAATAATAATAGTGACTATGATGTAATAGTAATGTAATAATAATTTTAAAACCCTACAATAAACCACACAAAGTTACATTCAGCTCACACAGCAGTTGTGGGCTGCTCACTCCCAGCAGTGAACACAAGATAAGACAATGAACACTGTGAGCACAAGAAGATGGTCACAACAAGCAGAAAAGTGGGCCTTGGCAGCAGAATCATCTCCTCAAATGACAACCATCAAGGAAAAATGAAGCCCAGGAGACCATTTTTGACCATGAGATCAATGAGGTATTGGAACAATCTCCCAGGTGAAGTGGTGGATTCCCCTACATTGGTCAGTTTTAAGAGTCATTGCTGACTCATCTCATTTAAACTATGCTTTTACCTTGAGAGGTTGGACTGGATGGTCCTTGTGGTCCTCCCAGCCTGGGATTCTGTGAGTCTATGAAAGAGAGACCATACCCAGCAAAATCCCCAATTTCTAGCAAGCAAGAGGTTTATTGTATGGGATAATTTTGTGGGCCAGCTTGGTCAACTGCTCTGAAAGCTCCCCCCAGTTTCAGCACTTGGCTAACTCCAAACTGCTGATGACCAAGGCTGACAAGGTGTCTCACCAACTCTGTTCCCACCAAAACAAACCGTGCTGTGACTTCTCGAAAATGCAGCTTTTCTGAAGAGAAAACAGATTCTAGGATCCTGTCCCAGCAAACACAGGACACTGCTCTGAGCCAGAAGGTTCATTTACCAGTATTGCTGTCTTTGGCATTACACCTTAGCTTGCATGGCAGTATTTGTTCACCAAACTCTGATGATGAGAAAATAACAGTATCAATGACAGCAACCAGAAAAGGGATATTTACAGCAGAACCAGTAGCATCTCCTATTTGCAAAACTCTTATTATAGTGAGAGCGACCAAGAATATGTTGTAGCAATTCAGCTGGAAATCAACAGAGAAGGCAAACATCATCAGAAGTCAAGGTACAGAATTCTGATTGAAAATCAGCTAACTTCTTATTCCTGATAGGGAATTAATACTTCCAGTCAAACTGATATTCATAACGACGAAAAATAACAAACCTGCTTAACACTTTGCCTTGTTTTGTTTCCTAAACATTTTGCAAAGATATTAAAAGACATATCAGTCCAAAAAGACTGCAGAAGCTGGGATTAATGGACAGTATTCTTTAATGGTAAAAATACCTTCTTGAACATTAAAAAAGGGAAGGAACATTTTGCAATTATAAATACTGTACTTGTAGGTAATGAAAAGTGTAACTAGGTGACAGACTGAGATAATGCAAGATCTTTACCTTGCATGGCTGACTGGATCTCCAGTGAAATTACACATACTACAGTCTAAATTGCTGCTTTAAATAGTATTAAAGCGTTAAAACAGGAGTAGAGGTAGGAAAAGGTACAGAAGGAAAATAGCATTAGGTTATGGGAAAGAAGGATTTTTGTCTCATTCACTCTAACTCTGGAAATTCCAATTTTCCCCTTTAATTACAACAGTATTTGCTAAGTAATCAACTAAGATCAGAATGACCATGTTCTAAAGGCTGCTCTTAGTAACTTTTCCGTACTGATGTGCTAATCCAAAAGAATTCTCTACCTGTAATTAACAAGAGTGGCAACGGTGTCACCCAACGCTGTCAGAAAAGTTTAACAAATTTAGAAAAGTTTAACAAATTCGAACACCAGTTTTACTCTTTCTCCTGCTGCACCATGAGATCAGCTGAACAGGCAGAGAACAGCAATGATGCTTTGAAACGGGCGGAAAAAATTTCTCTAGTTTCTGTTTTTAACTGTAAAACTCAACCCCTCTAATGGCTTTTTCTAGAAAACGTGAGAAAACTGTTGACAGCATTTCTCACAAGAAGATAAGGATTATTTTATTGTGTCCTTTCTATTGCATTTTTATGGTATTCTAATATATAATATAGATGATATATAATATATGA
>NW_010205888.1:0-4413 GCF_000695765.1 Mesitornis unicolor
ACTGCCGCCATCTTATGTTGGGGCAAGTCCCGCCCAGCGCCGGGCACGATCCAGGGGCCGCCAATGCCGGTGCAGCGCCAACCGGAGACTACCCGAGGGCTGTACCGGGACCAGAGGCCCCCGGGTCGTGCCTGGCAGCGGCATTAAAGTCCCTGTTCCCGTGCAGCAGAACCTCTCACCGTTAAGCATCAAGAATTGAGCTTGGGCAGCTCCCTTGCAAAAAACCCCAAAACAAAACCCCAACCTGAAAATCCCTTTTCTAAGCCCAGAAAAACCTCGCGGACCCTGTCTGAGCGATCCCTGCCCCGGCTGTGGGGACAAGCCCTCAAAAGGAAGTGACACCACAGTGTCACCCTGGCGACCCCTTGATGGCCCCCAGCAGCCGCTGCCCAGCTCTGCACGGGCAGAGAGCAGGGAAGGAAGCACAGGGGCTGGCAGTCTGTGTGCTCTTTTATTACAAGATGTTCAGCGTTATTTAAAAAAACAAAGTCCCCAAAGGCAGAACGTAGCTGCCAGCCACCACAGAGAGCCAGGACACGTCAGCATGGGGGCAGGATCAGTGTTTCTTGCCATAGATCGCGGCCAGCGCTTTGCGGGCACTGGAGATCTGCTGCTCCAGCCTCTCCCGGGTGGCTTTGTTCCCAGTCTTTTTCAGCATCGTTTCCATCTCCTCCACCACGGCTCTGTGACCAGCAGTGTTGTGGAAGACGCGGATGGCCCGGTCCCCACACGACACCAGGTAGCGGTTGCTGGTGTCAAACGCCAAGTCTGTTATGCACTGCTCGTGCACAGCAGGGAAGCGCTCCTCCTCCTCTCCTCTCCTTGTGTTGTACACAACAATGTCTGCACCACTGGAGATGGCAACAACACGAGCATCAGGGGACAGGGCGATGCGGCAAGGCTCTGTGACCTTGCACTTCCCCGTCAGAAGCAGGTATGGATCCTGCTGCTTCTTATATTCCACGTCCGTGTCCCAGAACTTCCACGTCCCATCCTTTGAAACAGTCGCCATCCTGCAGCCAGGAGACAGAGCACAGGTAAGCACAAGGAAATGGGGCGGCACCTTGTCCCCTGCCATGCCCGAGAACCGGGAGTCCTTCACAGAGAGCTCTTTTGGGGAGCCCCAGTCTGAACGCGCAAACCACCCTCATCCTTTGTGGAGGACGCTCACCGCAGGAGGCATCCCCGAGGACACCCAGGTGGCAGGAGCCAGGCCGCGTTTTGCCGCGCAGGGCAGCGTTCCCCCACCCTGCGCAGGGGTGCACAAGCAGCTGGACAGGGCGAGCTCCCATGTCCCGAGAGTGAGCCCGACTGCACCGCTTCCTGTGGCAGATCACACACTGACCTCCTCGAGTCGTTGGAGAAGGAGAAGCAAAGAACGCCAGCACTGTGGCCTTTCAGCTCAAAAGCCCTGGCCACCTCCCGGAAGTCTCCGTTCTTTCCAAAACACACCTCCCACACCTTCACGTCAGGGGTAAAGCCACAGGATGCCACAAACCTGGGTGAAAGAGCACCGCTTCAGCTGGGCTGTGAGGGCAGCCCCGTGGAGCTCTCCTCCGCCCTCCGGAGCAGGGCAGGAGCAGGGGTAGCCCTCCTACGCAGAGGCTCTGTGAAGGCAAAGCTACCCAGACACCCACGTTCAAATCTGCGCTTTGGACAGCTGAAAACGCTTTCTCTTTACACTGAAACCAGGCTGGTAAAGGGCATACTAAGGAAGGTCACCAGAGACCAGATCAGCAACCCCACAACTTGGGCAAGAGAAACTCCCAGGCTGAAATAAAGAAGTGACGTGCTTTTGATCCCCAAGCTTACTGAGGTTGGAGCATGGCAAGCCTTCCTGCAGCAACAAGTTGGAGACAGAGTGGAAAACATGATTTTCCTGATAAACAGTCTCTCAGGAATAGTTTTAAATTTTATAATTAACCTCTAAAAGGTTAAAAACAAGTTAGAAAAGCTGGTCGATTTGCATACGCTGTTTGTGCTGTCCCACCTACGGTACCCGAGGGCAACGCTGTTCTCCTCAGCCCTTCAGGCAATTGTTAACAGCAACAGCAGCACTGAGGCACAACGGGAACCCACCACGTGTCTGAGACTACGCAGGGGAAAGTCAGTGCTCCTGGAGAGGCTGCTCTCGGGGGCTGGAACAGCTTTTTAAGATATGGGATCTTCAGAAAATTGCATTTAAGTAACGGCTAACTGCTGATGACCTGAACTGATGGTGTCCTCTGGGAAGGGGCGAGGTTCCTGTCCACCCCTGCAGCCTCCCACTCCACATCAGAGCGGCCTGGAATGGCTCCTGCCCTCACCTCCCACAGGGCGACACCATGGCATAGGCATTGTTCATCTGGTTGGTGTTAATGCTGGCCAGGACTTCACCCTTCGGGCTCCAGATCAGGATGGTAGTGTCACTGGAAGCTGTCATAATAAACTTTCCTGGGGAGGAAAAGGCAAAGATGAGAACTTCCAGGTCTAATGCTGCCACAGACTCAGCAAAGGCCTGGGAGGGTCCCTAAGCAGGGAAACCTCTCCCTGCACCCGGACAGTCAAGAAAACCATGAGCAGCACCAAAATTCAAGCAGCATAAATTTCCCAGCACACAGCAAGGAGCAGAATCATAAGACTCAGCTCCCGGCCATGCCTTAGTGCACCCTTGGCTTCAGCAGCCATCAGCAGGCACTCGGATACCACACGTACTTCTCGCCCCAGCACCTTTCAGGTCCCCTGTGCAGAGCTCAGCAGTGAGCCAGCATCGCAGGAGCCATGTGGCAGCTCCAACCTTCCCCAGGTGGTTAAAACACAGCTTGAGGTGTTTGTAGATGCCAAGTCACAAACTGAGGGCAGCTGGCTGACTACAGGTCACACTGCTGTCATCTACCACTACTGCTTGTGTCAGCATTTTGCGCTCCAGCTTGTTTCCACTTGCAATGCTTTCCCCTTTTCCATCTCAGCCCGGACAGGGAGTTCACTGTTTACCTCCAGCTACTTGTTGCAGGTTTAAGTTTTCACTTTCACAGCTGAACAGAGGTGTCAGTGAACATTTTCTCTGCTCTCCTATTACAGAGGTAAGCTTACATCCAGTTGCTTCCACACACCCGAAGCATTGATCCATCAAGCCCTCACTGCTAACGCATACACACCCCCAGTCTCCATTCCAGAAGATCCCACAAGTCTAAGACAGTCCATATGAGCTCACTAGAGAGATTTGTGACTGGTTAGAAACAATCTGGTGAACCAGAGAGCAGCCAGCCTTTCAATATTGAGACGAGACCTCCCTGAAAATACAAATTAAGAAACTGTGTGTATCGGGGAGCTAATTCTGTGCTTACAGGAATACAGTCTTGCCTGAAACCACCACCTTCCAGTTCACTCAGTAGCAAACAAAGGCTAAAAAGAAACATCTATGAGACTACAGAGACTCAAATACTGGTGCAGAAATGGGCCTTGAGAATGCTGAAAACCCCAACACTTTCAGCCCAGCAACTCTTGCTTTATAAGGAAATCAAAGCCAATCTGGAGCCTCAAGAAGTGAGCATCCAATTTCCTTACCTGTCTCTGCAATTCCTATGTTAATGACAGGAGCCTTGTGCTTCTTTGGGAAGTCCCCAGAAGCTGCAGTGAAGGTGAAGCTGCCATCATCCTTCTTAGTCATTTTATAGACACGAATAGTCTCGCCATTCGCCAGCCAAACAATGAATGCCCTGTGGACACAGACACTCTGAACTGCTAAGAAACAGGCTGCCTCAGCTCAGCCTAGCTATAACAGGCCATTCAATGGCACCTGGGGAAAAGGAAACACTGGCAGATAAAAAGCTGAGTGCTTTACGAGGGCACCAAGTTCTCTTCCTGTGTCAGCTCAACTGCAACACTGAATGGAAAAGAACAGAACAGATTACTCTGTATCTGGAAACAAGATCCCCTCCTCTCTCTGTAAGAGTTCACTTTACAAAGCGCCAAGGCATGCTTTCCAACCAGCTCTCCCAGCCAGCAAGAGCTGTCTCCCCAGCCCCCAGAGAGGCTCAGCAGCTCACCCCAGCCGCAGGGCCTGCCAGCAAGTGCCCTACCCAGCACCTTCCATGGAGGTGGCAAGCTGAGCACTGGGGTAATTCACCCTCAACACCACATTAAAGTGCCTACTACTGCTTTCATCGATCAGTACTGCCAAGCCCCTATGAGCGACGCAGCCCCTGTGCAGCCCAATGCCCTGGTGTCAATACACCCCAAGGGGGTTCTGGTCTGGGGGTGGTGGGGGTGAGTGGAGACCGGGCCCTACCGTGAGTCGGGGCTGAGGCGGACGAGCTCGGCGTGGTCCAGCCCCACATTGGCGCGCAGACAGCGATGCTCACGTCCCGCAAAATCCCGGGTGCTCCACAGCCGGACCGTGCGGTCATCGGCGCACGACGCCAGGTACTTCCC
>NW_010205889.1:0-11568 GCF_000695765.1 Mesitornis unicolor
CAGGGCAAGGCCGGTGGAGGTGAAGAACTTTTTATCTTTCCTTCATCCTGGCTCTCCTGCGGGGCGGTGCAGCAGCAGAGGTGTGACAGGCACAGCCAAGGTGACCTTGCCTGGGCGGTTCAGGGGCCCGCCGAGCCCCCAGTGATAGGCTTCCCCCCTTTCTCTCGCCTAGTGACTGCGGTAGGGTCAGCCATGCCCTTCTCAAACAGCCACAACCTCCTGAAGATGAAGTTTGCTGCCGAGGACGAGTACCCCGACCTGAGCAATCACAACAATCACATGGCCAAGGTGCTGACCCTGGAGCTGTACAAGAAGTTGAGGGACAAACAGACTTCCAGTGGCTTTACACTGGATGATGTCATCCAGACTGGGGTTGACAACCCAGGTAACGGCCAGGGACCATTCGATCTGCATAACGATCTGTTCTCCCTCCTCACTGGAAGTGCTTCTTGACAACGGCACCCAAGGCTCTTGAGCTGCTGAGAGGCAAATCTCATAAAGCATTGAGAGGCAGCTGGGTTAAAAGAGGCCTTGTTCTCTCAAGCCATGTTCCTTGCTGAGATCTGACCTATCAATTCCCAGACACTTCAATTATGTAACTGCTCTGCTAAATACTTTCAATCCGACCAAAAAAACCCAACCAACTGAACCAAACGTGTTCTAATTATAAAACATCTGTGGGGGAAAAAACAAAATGTGGGCTTACCTGGCTGTTCTGGTCTATCGCTATTCCAGACTGGTTTTGTGATGTTCTCTAGCACTTCTATGGAAAAAGGGGGAGCAGATGTGTTTACGTGTTAACATTACAGTGTTTATTTTTACTCTAGCAATATCAAAATGGCCCAACTAAATAATCAGAGACTGCCTCCTGATGAGGAGTACCCGGACCTGAGCACCCACAACAACCACATGGCCAAAGTTCTAACCCTGGATTTGTACAAGAAACTGAGAGACAGAGTCACGCCCAGTGGCTTCACCCTGGATGATGTCATTCAGACTGGGGTTGATAATCCTGGTAAAATGCGTTGAGAATATTCTGTGTGAGCCAGCTGAAGTAACTGGTGCTTTTGAATATGGTGACTTTTAAAACTAATCTTGTGGAGGTGGTATTTATGAGCAGGCTACAGAAACGCAGCTCTTGTCTGTAGCAGAAGGAGCAAAAAGCAGAGCATGCTTGCTCACAGCGAAGCATGGTTGTTTAGATATGAAGTTCTCTCTAGTGGTCTGGATTAGCTGTAGTGAAATTGGATGTGCTGTGCAAACCTGTCCTAAACCAAGCTTGATGAATGAGCGTGGTTTGTTGGCAAGGGCTATGGGTTTCCATAGCGCTGCGTTTGACTTAACTGGATGAAGTGTAAAATGTAGGGTCTCTCTGAATGTATTTGTGTAAGAATGCATTGCTAAGTGACTAGACCTACCACTAAAGAACTTGCCTGGTTAGTGCTGTGCTGGAGTACAGCCAAACATCACCCAAACTTAGCTCTTCTGACTTTATTACCACTCCAGGCCATCCCTTCATAATGACAGTAGGCTGCGTAGCTGGCGACGAAGAGAGCTACGATGTCTTTAAGGAACTCTTTGATCCGGTTATCGAAGACAGGCACGGTGGCTACAAACCAACTGATCAGCACAAGACTGACCTGAACTCCGATCACCTGCAGGTATAAACTTCTGATCAGTTACTGATGCTGCTCTGAGGACTGGGTGAAGCTGTTGGCAGCTGCTGAGACTGATGGCTGAGGCTCTGTCCCCTTGGTTTCACCCAGCACAAACCCACAGGCTGTGTCTGGTGCGGTCAGATTTGAGATCTTGCCGCTGCAGGGTGTGAGTGGCTGAGGAGAAGCAGCAGCTGGCCTGCAGCAGGACATGTTCAAGGTGTATTTCCATGGGCTGTGGGCTGTAGTAGCTGAACAACACTGTCCTGGGAGTCAAGGGCTGTTGTAAAACTTAACACTTTCACACTTGGATCTTAAATTATCACCTGGGTGGTCTTGTACTATAGAATAGACATGGCTAGGAGTGAGGATTTCTACCCACTCCATGCATTTCGAATGTTACTGTAGACCCTAGGAATTCCTGATGCTGTGTTGATTGGCCAGCCAGAGGTCACCTTGAAAATAAAACCACAGTAGTGATTGATTCTCATTTTTGAGAGTGAACACCTACCTAAACAAGGGTTTTCCTCACATTGTAACTCCAGATTGCAGATCCAAAGGGTTCTTGAAGCCTCCAAGTTCCAAAGCCCAGACCTTAGTCTGAAATAGCCATAAAACTGGTGCTCTGGTATTCTCTCTATCACCTAGCACGTCTTAGCAGCTGTGGCTTACAAGGGTTGTGTTACATGGATACTTCAGCTGATGCTGAAGAAAACAGTCCTGAAGTAAGACATTGGCCGAGTAGTCATAACTCAAGTATAAGGTGCACGGTTAAATGTACGGGAGCTGCATGTATTTCGGGTCGGTGTGGTGGGAACAGGGTTGTGCTCACTGGTTTCCTCATCTTGCAGGGAGGTGATGACCTAGATCCCAATTACGTGCTGAGCTCCCGTGTCAGAACTGGCAGAAGCATCCGTGGATTCTGTCTCCCCCCACACTGTAGCCGAGGAGAGAGGCGGGCTATCGAAAAGCTCTCTGTTGAAGGTAAAGCGGGAACCGGGTGCGTCAGGGAAACTACTGCTGTCCTTTGCGCAAGAGCTGTTCTCTGCAGTTTGAAAATGCAGGCAGTTGGCAAAAGCCGCCTTCCTCCAGACTTGGGCTGAAGCTGGAGCCCTCCCTTGTTACCTTACAGCTGCCTCAGCAGCGCAGGTTGTAGCTGGGAGCGAGAGCACATGTCAGGAAGTTGGGCTGTGTTAAGTTGACCTTTGCTGATCATGAAAGCTTCTCTCTGTGTAGGGGGGAAAGAGGTTGGTTCATTGTGGCTCAAACCTGAAATGTAACAGGTATGTGGCAACTTCGGGCCTTGAGTCATAGCTGCAGTGTTTTGTGGCTGCTTTTAATTGACTTTCATTAACGTTCAGCTTGCTTAGAGGTGTAGTCTTGCTCCAGATGTGGAGTTGACTGGAATAAGGCCTGGTTTTCAGTGGAACTCTGCAGTTGCAAGGTTTTTTCTGCTCCATGAAGGGAGAGGAGAGGACACACTCAAGGTGCAGTCCTGGAGACTGAGGAATGTTCCAAAACCTCTCAAGGGCAGGGTGTTAGTCCTTGACTGGAATAATGCTGTTTATTATGTTTCTGACCTTGATTCTCCTTGGAGGAAAGCAGTCCACGTCTACAGTTAAGCAGCAGTAATGGTTTTATACTGCATGGGAGGGAACAAAGGCTGCTTGTGTAAGCCTGGAAGGTGCAGACAAATCATCTGATGCTGCCTTAAGTTCTGCAATGCTGCAAAGACTCTGCCATTGCAGATGAAAGCAAAGGGAGGAACCAAACCCAGCAGATCAGACACTGCTGTAGTTTGTGTGTGGTCTCTAAAGCACTGGGAACGTCTGGTGCCTTTGGTCCCATCCTAAAACTGGACTCTGTTTCAGCTCTGGACAGCCTGGAAGGTGATCTCAAGGGGAAGTACTACGCTCTGAGAAACATGACTGATGCAGAGCAGCAGCAGCTGATCGACGATCACTTCTTGTTCGACAAGCCAGTTTCTCCTCTTCTCTTGGCATCTGGGATGGCCCGAGACTGGCCTGACGCCAGGGGCATCTGGTGAGTACACCTGGAAGGACAAGTCCTTCAAAGTCCCTGCAAAGAAATCCTGCTGCTTTGGTTGAGGCTCGTACTGTTGGGCAAAACAAGAGCTTCTGAACTGATGTTACTGAATCTAATGAGAAACTGGGGCGTTGCATCTAAGCCAGCAGAAGATGGACACGGGTTACTGTGCTCCACGTTGGGCTGGCAGGAGCAAGCCAGGTTGGGCAGCCTGTAACCAGAGCCTACCCGTGCAGCACAGGCTGGTGAAGCACCAGGCGAGGATTGAAGCAACTTATGAAAGTAGATATTTTCTAAAGGAGCAGATGTGCCTCTGTGTTCAGCTCTTGTCCCAGGAGCTTGGAGTAACTTGTGCTAACAAACCAGTGCATTGGCTTAGCTCACACTTGATACTGGAGGCATAGTTCCTCCTTCGTAGTATCATTACTTCAGCTTGCAGAAACTCACTGGTGCTGGACTAGCGTGGCTCTACCTGCACTGGTGATAAATTTGTCCCCAGAGACGTGGTGACAGGAGTTGACTCATGCAGAGGTGTGCAATGGATCGATCCTGCTCATCAGATGTAGGTCACCTACATAAAACTGCATCTTGGGAGCTTTTGCAGCATAATTAACCTGCTCCCTTGTAAGCCAAGGGCTAGGTTTTTATCAGCTGAAATGCTCCAATCTTATTACAGGAGCTGCTTCGGTGCAGCCCAGAGGAAGCGTGCTTTGTTCTGTAGGTCACCTTTAAGATTGCATCATCTACCTGCAGATTGCCAGCACCAGATAGCTCTGTCATCTGAGCATGACTAATCTGCAAGGGTACAGTCGTGGTGTTGTCTGCATACATAACTTTCCTCGGGTTAATTTGTGATCTTAATCAAGCTGAGAAATTATCAGTGTGATAATTATTGGTGATAGTAGCTGCTGCAAGCTAGGACAAGAGGGTGTTCAGAGGTCTTCATAGCATCTCTGAAGAGCCTCGATCTAAAATCAATGGTGAAAATGCAACTTGGTTCTCTGGTAAGGTACAAAATGCGGTTTAACAGAATCTGGCAAAATTCTGATGAAAGGTTTTGTTATAAATTGTCGGCGTGGTGTCATTATGAGCGTCATTGGACAGGGCTACCTCAGCATCAAAACTGAGCGCCACTCTGCAAACTGCTGAACGGATGAAATCTCTTAAATGTGTAAGCTTGGGCCATAGCAGAGCTGGGGGGTGACTGGATTTTGGGGTTTGATACTGTGGAACTGGTTGATGTCATGTTATTACTCACTCTGACCTGCTTAGGTAGAGGCCAATGCAAACGGCCCCTGAAATGAGAGGGTTTAAAAATTACTAGCTTAACTCTGTTAGGTCCCGCATGGACAAAAGAAGTAAGATTAACTTATTTGAAGAAGCAACTAAATGAGCCTCCTGAAGTAAAAGCTGCAATGCTGAGTAGTTTGGTGGTGTTAAAATGGTCTTGCAAGTGTAAGATGGGACCAAGTTGTGTTTGCCTTGTCCCCTAGGCACAATGACAACAAGACCTTCCTTGTCTGGATCAACGAGGAGGATCACCTTAGAGTTATTTCCATGCAGAAAGGTGGCAACATGAAGGAAGTATTCACCCGCTTCTGCACTGGGCTGACAAAGGTAAATCCACATTGTATTAGCTGTAGGTACACGCTCTTCTGGTTGGAGCTGAGGATGCAAACTCTTTGAAGCCCCCTCTCGAGTCCCACGTGGTGGTGCTTTGAACACCCTGTTGATGTCCAGAGCTGCAAGGGCTCTGAAATGTCTGTGTTGGCAATTGTGGCTATGAAATCTGGCATAATTGCTCTAATTATCCAAGTGTTTAAACTGTACTTAGAGGATGTCTACATGATTCTGTAAATCAAGCATTGAGGGACCCTGGGTGGGAGGAGAAATCACTTGAATGTGGGCAGGCAAAGCTGGAATGAAGTTTCTAGGCTGGTCTTGATGTGAACTTGAGCTTTATCAGCCCCTTCCCTAATCCTAACAGTCATCCCAGTTTCATGTACACCAAATCAAGCTTTGAATTTCATAGTGTAGTTAAACTTGGCCTGCCTCACTGTAGGGAGGGAGATTAAAGCCTTAAAAGCCCCTCGTTGGTGACCCTTTTTCCCAAACGGAGGGGACTTGTGTGACTGACTCAAGTAGCTGCTCCAACTGTTGTGGCTGTTGCTATGTAACTGCAGCTGTAAATTAGCACTGATGGATGAGCTGCATCCTTCAGAGGACAACCTCCAAACATCCATCCTCTCTATTTATAGATAGAAAATCTCTTCAAGACCAAAAACTACGAGTTCATGTGGAATCCTCACTTGGGCTACATCCTGACCTGCCCATCCAACCTGGGGACGGGGCTGCGTGCCGGGGTGCACATCAAGCTGCCCAACCTCGGGAAGCATGAGAAGTTTGGAGAAATCCTCAAGAGGCTTCGGCTGCAGAAGAGAGGCACAGGTGAGGGGTGGTGATACAGGAACCCAAAACAGAGCCTTTTAGGTGCATGGAGAGAACCAAACCTTAAAATCATGGCCTGAGGGGTGGGGATCACAGAATCACAGAATGTCAGGAGTGGGAAGGGACCCCTGGAGCTCCCCCAGTGCAACCCCTGCCAGAGCAGGGTCACCAGAGCAGTCACACAGGAACACGGCCAGGGCTTTGGGTGTCTCCACACAAGGAGACTCCACAACCTCTCTGGGCAGCCTGGGCCATGCTCCAGAACCCTCACACTCACAAACTTTGGCCTCATCTTCAGCTTGAACCTCCTGTGCTCCAGCTTGGGACCATTGCCCCTTGTGCTGGCATTGGCCATCCCAGAGCAGAGCCTGGCTCCTTCCTCCTGACACTGCCCTTTCCCAATGGATCCCCAGGAATGAGGGCACCCCTCAGGCTCCTCTGCTCCAAGCTCAAGAGCCCCAGCTCCCTCAGCCGCTCCTCAGCAGGAGATGCTCCACTCCCTCCATCACTTTGTGGCCCTGCTGGACTCTTTCAAGCAGTTCCTGTCCTTCTGGAGCTGAGGGCCCAGCACTGGACCCAAGATTGCAGCTGTGGTGTGAGCAGGGCAGAGCAGAGGGGCAGGAGAACCTCTCGAGGACACTGGAGCTGTGCTCATACCCTGCTGTGTGTGGCTGTCTCAGTGTGTCCTGTGCTGAGCACCACGTAAAGTGGACCTGGTGGCAGCTGCTCCTGTTGTAAGCAGAGATGGGAACCCACATTTAGCTGCTGAGTAGGAAATAGCTGCAAGGGGTACTCCTGCAAGTTGGGTTGGTCATGGGTTACAAGAGTAAAGAGCTGGCCCCATGGTGTGCTCAGTGGCTCGTGTTGGCAGCCATGTGCAGATTAATCTCTGCATGCAGTGGCAGCTTGCAGAGTTGTCTTGCTGTGATCCCACCTCAGGCTGGTGAAAGAGGAAGGGCAGAGTTGCCTGCTCTAGCAGTGGTCAGGCACTAATGAACTAAATTAACTAAATCTCTTGCTGCAGGTGGTGTGGACACGGCTGCTGTTGGAGGAGTGTTTGATGTCTCCAACGCCGATCGTCTTGGCTTCTCCGAGGCGGAGCTGGTACAGATGGTGGTGGATGGTGTGAAGCTGCTCATTGAAATGGAGAAACGCCTGGAAAAAGGCCAGTCCATCGATGACCTCATGCCAGCTCAGAAATAAAGCACTTTGTTCTCATGCTTCCTAAGTTATTGGATGATTAATAAAATGTTACTCCAGTTCAAGCCCTTGGGGTCAGAGCCCACTTAGTTACACTGTAGAGAAGTCTTCCATCCATCTGTGTTAGAGTTTATTTTTTTGATGGTTGAAATGTTGCTGAAAATGAAATAAACTATTGTTTTGGCCTGACACGTCTTAGATGTGTTTAACTGAGCATCTCTGGGCTGTAAGTGATGTGGGATTTCAGTGGCTTGGTTTTCTTAGTGCCCGTCTTCCTGGCTGCAGTGTCTGCTCCAGCTGGAGCGTCGTTAAAGCTGTGTTAAAAGTGAGGGTTTAATTTGCTTGTAGTTGCTGTAAACTTGAACAAGTGTTAAACATGAGTCACTGTGGCCGTGCCCTACCTCCAAGGCTCTGATTTGCATGGCTGCTGTAAACTGTCATTACCCTGGGTACAGGGAGCCAGGCTGGCTCCTGAAACTGGGGGGAGATGGCTCTGGATACAAAGAGCAGCTGTTTTAGGATGGGTCCTCCTGGGACTGTGGGGCTGTGCTCTGAGGTCAGACCTCAGCCCATAATAATGCCAAAACTGAGATAGATTGTGGGGAGGAGATCACGTCTTTAATGTAGAGATGTGCAGAGAGTTGGTGTAAGCAATTGCTCTTTTGGGGCTGAATGAGGTGAAACTTCAATCAAACCCATGCTTCTCTCCAAGTGGTGGAAAGGGCAGAGATGGGGGCTGTAAGCTGCCGCTCACAGGAAAATACCAGATAACAGTAGCTTTCTTCAGCTGGCCCATGCACCTAAAACCAAGCAGTGTAGTCAATTGAAACGTGCTAAATAACTGGGAGTTTTTTTTCCAAACTAGGTCTGCTTGCAAGCTCAGGCTGCTCTCTGCGCGTGAGCTTCTGGTGTCGCATCAAGTAGGTCTGTTCCGAGTGTCCTTGTGTCGGGGTGTGTGTGCTTGCTGGGTGGGAGCATCACGTTATTTACCTACAAAAGCAGCTTTTCCAGGTGCAGGGACAGCGAGGGGCAGCGGACCTTTGGTGACAACAGCTTGGGAAGCAGATAGCACCCCTGAACGGCTCTGCCCGCTGCTAAAACCTGGTTTTCCATGGGGAGCGTGATGAAAGGTTGGTGTGCAGCTCTAGATAGGTTTGCACAGAGAACTGCGGCTTGCTTTTGCAGAGGCTGTGATATTTCTGAGGCTGTGATTGCAGGCTGTCACTTGGCTGATGAAGCGATGACTCCAGTTGGGGTAAGCTAATTAAGCTTTGGTGAGGGAAAGGCTGAGCGAACAACTTGGATGAGATTTTTTTAATATAGATTTGTATGTGCTTCAAATTTCACTGGGTGGGGGGGGAGGAGATCACATGTAAGAGTTCAGTTCTGTGCTGGGTGACGTTCCCGTATTTGAGTTAATCAGCACAGGGATTTTTCTGCTCTTGTGAGAGCAGGGAAGGGAAAATGGTGCAAGAGGCAACCGGGTGGCTCTGTATTTTCTTTAGACCCCCCCGTTGCTGTGCTTTGTGCCGCCGTTCACAGACACTTGGCAAAGAGCTGGTGCTGTGTCTTGTAATTGCAGAGTGTTCATTTAGTGGTGCCTCTCCTCAACACGGCGGCGTTACTGCGCTCGCAGCAATTATCTGATGGAAGGAGGTGCCGGAAAACTTGTCTTTTTTATTCCTAGCTATATCAGCTGGACTAATTAAACGTCTCTCTCCTTACGCATCTTGTTTCTCCTGTGTCCTTAGTCCATCAGAGCTGCTCCATCTCTGTCTTGTTTCAGTCCCTGGGTCCCTGCAGCCTGAGGCTGGCTATAAAATTACAGAAAGCAGCAAGGCAGTCTTTATGCTTGCATTCAGCTAGAAAATTTTTCTTTTTAATTGGTTTTCTTTCCACCCACCACCTTTGCTGTGTTCCCTCCTGTTGCTGCCGCAAGGAATAACGCGACGGTGCTTTTGCTTCAGCTTTACACAAAGCAACTGAAAATATTCCAGCGACCAAATGTGGCGTGGCAAAATGCTGGACACGGCGACCTACCCAGCTGGGATGCACTAAAAACCTGCAACTGGGAGATCGCTGCAGCTCCGGGCTTCCCTGTGAAGTTTCAGCTGGAATTTTATCGCTTACAGATTTGGGGGCAGCGACCATCGCCGCTGTTGGGGTGTGGGGAGCGCAGCTGGGCCCTGCCTGCCCTGTCCTCTCCACAGGCCAGCCCGTGGTCCCCCAGCTGCCAGCTCACCCCCCAGAACACGCTGATTTTATAACGTTTTCAAGGAGAAATTCTTTTATTTTTAGTTTATTTTCTTCCAAACGTTGCTGCCTTCCTCAGGGGAGCGGCTGTCTCGCCCCGGCCTGCGCGTGATGCCCGCCCAGGGCAAGGCCGGCGCAGGCCCAGGCCCTCTCAGCACAGGGTCAGTGTGAGGCCTGTGGGGACCCCAAGGTCCTTACTATTAAAAAAAAACCAACAAAACCCAAGCTGCTGGGAAACCATTTCACTCTCCCATTGCACTCACTGGCACCAGACTGCCCATAAATGCTCCTTATTCCACTTCCACGCTGTATCTGCTGGCAGCCATCTGGGCGCGAGGAGGTTTCGGCCCCAGCCGGTCCTCAGGCGAGCGTTGCCATGATTTTACACAACGTGGAATAGCTCAAGCAAGACAGTTTGAGTGGTTTGGGGTTTTTTTTTTTCCCTTTTCTTTTGGCTCCACCCAGCCACCCACCCACACACAAGAAATGCGGTAGCGTGGTGGGCAGGGCGCTCTTCTGGGAATGGAGACGGCATCGCTGCCTTTTCTTCTCCTGTTTGCTTTTGGGTTTCCCCTGGGGAAGCAGCAGTGGCTGCTCCCGCTGCCTTCCCACCTCCTAAAAAACCAGTTACAGCACTGGGAATAGCCCTGGTGACCGATGGCTCCAGCGCTGCACCAGTGGGACAGGGAATTTCTCCATCCCGGGGCTTTGTGGGGTTCCCTTGTCCCCAGTGCTGGGAGAGGACACCCCATAGCACGATGGCCAGAGGTGTTTGGATGTGGAGATACTGGGTTTTCCACCCTTTTTTTTTTGGGAAAATTGTCTTTATTTTTTAATTCAAACACTTCATGGAGCCAGGTCGAGCGCATCAGGTGAGGTGCCACATCTCCTGCACCCACAGCGTGGGGCTGGTAATTAAACTGGCAGCGTGGGCTCCGACCAGGATCGATAATTAACAGGGCAAATCTGCATTACCAGACAGGGTAACAATAAACAGAGATACAGCCAAACCTACCGAGGATTTTTGGTTTTCCTCCTCCACCAAATGAGTAAGACTATGAGTGACCATATGTGTGTGTATGTGTATATATAGATGTATATGGGGATATGTGTGTGTGTGTGTATATATATATATATATATATATGCATATAAACTTTCAAAGGGCAAAATGCCTCATGCTCAACACCCAGGAAAATGGATAGAAAGGGTAACTCTCACCAAAAACGTGAACATTGAGGGGCTTTTTTTTAAATGAATGTCAAAAGATTCAGCTGAAAATACAGCATGGGCAACTCTGAGCTTTCTGTGATGGAATTTCAGAATAAAACCGGAGCTGAAGATTAATTTGAGTGAGATTAATTAATTAATTGATTCATTAATTTAGCTCTGTGAGGACCTTGGCTTCTCATTGAGTTGGGTGCGAGGGTTGGCCAGCAGCTGTGGTCTGATTGCTGTTTCCATGTCCATTTTTGATGGCCAGAGTAAAACTGAGACCAACCTGTGCTCAGGAGGCCTTGGAAGCATCAGTTTATATTTTTCCATATAATAGATGTATTTTTTCCATCTAATAGTTACATTTTTCCATATAATAGATGTATTTTTGCATAGAATAGATGGGGTTTTTTTATTTATTCTGATGGGGTTTGATGGCAGCACTCAAGCACAGCAAACCTTTCCTGGATTACTCAGCAATGAGCAAGACTGGAAATTAAATTAATTAATTTGGCCGAAACCCCATGGTTTTTGGCCTGTTCTGGCAGAGTGGTTAGCACAGGCACTGAGGTTTAAATTTGGGTTAAATTTGGTCTAAACAGTGGCTGTTTGCAGCTCAAAGCTTGGATGGGAGCGCTCATGGCCTCTGGGCATCAGCTCCTCGCCCTGGGAGAGCGACAGATGCCTTTTTATTTTTATATATAAAAATATATATATATATTTGTATGTATGTATGTATGTATGTATGTATAT
>NW_010205890.1:0-1092 GCF_000695765.1 Mesitornis unicolor
GACTCGGTTTCCCGTGGAGGGCTTGGACGGGTCAGGATGAGGGCACCTGCTGAGCCCCCGCTCTATCCCCGCAGTCTGCACAGGGACCGACATGAAGCTGCTGCGCCCCTCCAGCCCCGAGAGCCACTACGAGACCCTGCGCCACCTCTACCAGGGCTGCCAGGTGGTCCAGGGCAACCTGGAGCTCACCTACCTGCCCCCCGACGCTGACACCACCTTCCTCAAGGTGGGCAGGGGATGAAACACCCCGCGGGGGGCACGGCAGGGGTCTGGCCGGTGGCTCACCCCCGTTCCCCCATCCCCCGGACATCAAGGAGGTGCAGGGCTACGTCCTGATCGCTGAGAACCAAGTGAGCGAGCTGGAGCTGCAGAGCCTGCGCATCATCCGGGGGACGCAGCTCTTCCAGGACCGCTACGCCTTGGCCGTGGTGGGCAACACCGGCCCTGCCGGCAACACCGGCCTGCGCCAGCTCGGCATGAGGCACCTCACAGGTCCAGGAACTCATGGGGGGCTGCGGGTCCTGCCTGGGGCTCTGGGTGTCCCCATGGGGTGGCACATCCCTGTTCAGGACTGCATGCCCCCAGGGAGTGGCAGGGCCCTGTCCAAGTTGGGGTGTCCCCATGGGGCTCCAGGTCTCTGCTCATCCAGGACTCGGTGTCCTCATGGGGTGGCACATCCCTGTCCAGGACTGCATGTCCTCATGGGGTGGCTTGTCGCCATCCAGGACTGGGTGTCCTCATAGGGTGGCACATCCCTGTCCAGGACTCAGTGTCCCTGTGGGGTGGCAGGTCCCCATCCAGGACTCAGTGTCCCCATGGGGTGGCAGGTCCCATCCAGGACTCAGTGTCCCCATCCAGGACTCAGTGTCCCCATGGGGTGGCAGGTCCCCATCCAGGTCTCAATGTCTCCATAGTGTTCCAAGTCCCTTTCCAGGACTCGGTGTCCCCATGGGGCTCCAGGTCCCTGCCCAGGCCTGGGAGTCCCCATGGGGCTGCAAGATTCCCCCCCCCATCCCCATGCTGACCCCTCTGCCCGTCCCCGTGCAGAGATCCTGAAGGGAGGGGTGCACATCGAGAGGAACCCCCAGCTCT
>NW_010205890.1:1455-1665 GCF_000695765.1 Mesitornis unicolor
TGGGCTGCAGCCCGTCGGGACCCCCCAAAGCCCCTGACCTGCAGACCCCTCCAAAATCCCTGGGAACACCCTTCCTCTGTATGTCCCTGCCCCATTGACCCCTACTTGCCACCTAAATCCTGGCCCTAGGGACCCCCTGGACCTTCCACTTGCCCCCCCAAACTCCCCACAGGCTCCCTAGAATCCCTACTCTGGAGACCCCCACTCACC
>NW_010205891.1:0-1400 GCF_000695765.1 Mesitornis unicolor
GTGCACATGGGATTTAGGGCACCCCTGAGGACACGGAGCTCAGGGCCCATCCCGCAGCATGTGGGGAGCTGACAGTCCCCGGGGGTCTCTGGTACTCGTTTCCCCCAGGAAAGGTGGTACATGACATGGCACAGTTGGCTGGGGGGCTCCGGGGAACTCTGGAGGCTTGGGTAGCTGCAGTCCCTTCCTGTGCGATCAGTCCGGTTTCCAGATGTGCCAGCGCTGCCATAAATAACTCAGGAGATCCGGCCCTGCGTGCCTGCCATGAAATATTCATCCCAGCTGTAACCGAGCGGGTGAACCTGAGTTCAGCACGGGCTGGGGGTCCCCACGGGTGTTGAGTGATGGGTGATGCTCTGTGGGGTGAAGCAATGAGTGACCCAGTCCTGCTGGGTCCCCACGAGGAGTGTCAGTGCATGATGGCTTCTCCTCCTCATCATTGTTTTTGGGCTGGGGACCAGCATCATTATTAGGGGCTACCAAAGCTGGGATCAGAGCCCTCCCCTCCCTGGGGGTCCAGTGGGTGCTGAGGGGCTCTGCTCCCCCTGCAGATGCATCCCCGAGGCTCCTGGGCCGCTGGCCCCACAGCTCTGTTGCTCCTGGGCGCCATCCTCACCTCCGATGCCCTACTCAGCCCCCGGGGACGCAAGAAGGTGGTGCACGTCATGGGTGAGTGGGGACAGGGTCCGCAGCAGGGAGCTGGGGTGGGCCCACGGGGTAGGATGGAGGGAGCTGTCATTGGGTTTAATACCACTGAGGCATCCATCGTGTCCCCACTGGGAGTGTCCCAACCCTCCTAGGGTTTTGCAAATCCCCCAAAAGAGGGGAATTCCTCCCAGAGGTGGTCCCGTCCCCATCGTGGGTGTTGCCAGGCACTGCCTGGGATGGAGGTAAGGGTGGGGTTGGGGACAGGGAGTCCCCTGAGCTCGGTGTCCATTGCAGAGGGTGACAGCGGGGCTGTGGTGGTGCAAACGGCACCGGGGAAGGTGGTGACGCACCGGGGCGGCACCATCATCCTGCCCTGTCGGTACCACTATGACGTGACGGCCCACGACCCTGCCGAGATCCGCCTCAAGTGGACCAAGGTGACAGAGCCGATGGCCTTCGTGGACGTCTTCGTGGCACTGGGCAAGGCACGGCGGCCATTCGGCAGCTACCGTGGCCGCACGGCGCTGCAGGAGGACGGCTTCGGCGACGCCTCACTCATCATCCGCAACGTCACCCTGCAAGACTACGGCCGCTATGAGTGCGAGGTCACCAACGAGCTGGAGGATGACACCGGCATGGTCAAGCTGGACCTCGAAGGTAACGGCATGGCTATGGGAGGAAGGATGGGGACGTTCCCCGTGTGTCCGGATTCCCGGTGCCGCTTGGCCGGGCCGGGCTGGGGCCCCCGTTAC
>NW_010205891.1:1429-1890 GCF_000695765.1 Mesitornis unicolor
CTGCGTTATTGGTTTTTATGGTTGCTCCAGGTTTCCGTGCTGGCAGCTAATAAAGGTAGGAGATAGATAGCTGCCATGGCCTCGTAAAGCACTGAGGGGGGATCGGGATGGGGCAGCAGCGCTGGCGCCATTTGGGGCTCTAAGCCTGCTGGGTCCTGGTGCTGTGGCTGGGGACACCAGGAAAGGGGGAAACCCCTTTTTTGGGGGGATTGGGCCAGTATGGGCTTGTTCCAGGGACACGGGAGCTCAGCTGAGACCACACATGTGAGCCCCACCAATGTCCCCAGGTCCTGAAGGTGCCATGGGGGTCCCTGTAGTCATGATGTGGGGGAGTTTTGGGGTTGCTGAGCAAAGCCTGGAGCACCCTAGAGTAGCTCATCCTCACTGGGCTCCGCACTGGATCTCCCAGCCCATTTCCCACCAACTACCAGTGCAAAATAAGAAGGGGGTGACCTCCCTAC
>NW_010205891.1:1917-2508 GCF_000695765.1 Mesitornis unicolor
CTACCACCCGCGCCTGGGCCGCTACACCCTGAACTTCCGTGAGGCGCAGCAGGCGTGCCTGGAGCAGGACGGCATCCTGGCCTCACACGACCAGTTGCACCAGGCCTGGCTGGAAGGCATGGACTGGTGCAACGCAGGCTGGCTGGAGGACGGCTCGGTGCAGTACCCCATCTCCCGGCCCCGTGAGGAGTGCGGCCGCAAGCACACCCCCGTGGGGGTGCGCAACTACGGCTACCGGCACAAGGAGAGCGAGCACTACGATGCCTTCTGCTTCCCCTCCAACCTCAATGGTAACGGCAGCGGTGGGGGGAATCTGAGGCACGGGGCACCCAGCTCCTTGTTTTGGCTGGGCAGGGTGCGGGGGAGATCCCGTGATGGTCTAGGAAGATGCTTGGCCATGGGTGAGCCCCATTGAGAGGGGGTTTGGTGCTGGGGACCCCCAGTTCTGGAGCATCTATTTTTGGCAAGACTTGGACGGGAGCTGGGGATGGAGGGAATTGCGGCAGCGAACGGCCCCGGTGATGGATGAGGCCGTGGCCACGCAAGACAGATGGGAGCCGGGAGGGCTCGGTGCTGTGTAAATTCCTCCCG
>NW_010205892.1:0-1644 GCF_000695765.1 Mesitornis unicolor
TCTCTATTGATCATAGCTGCATCATCTTCCCGAGATAACAACAACAACAAAAAACTCTCAAACTAAACAAAAAGTAAACCCCAAACCCCAACAACTCGAGCAGCAACAACAAAAAAGCGAAGACATTTTTTAAAAGAGAGAGAAAGAAATTAATGGAAGCTTGCTGTCAATTTGCAGAAATCCGCAGAAGTCGGGTCAAAACGCGAGGGAAGCGTGATCCTGCGTGAATGTCCCGGAGGCGGGGGGGTGGGTGGCGGGGATCCCAGCGCCCAGGCCGGCTATCTTTAGCCTCTGGACACGCATTTAGGAAGATAAAGGGAAAGTTCATGGTCCAGCGCTGGTGATACGGTAATTACCGGGGCCCCGGGCCGAGCCGCGGGGAGTTGCGGAACGCGGCGCTCAGGTGGGAGCCAGCTCGGTCGCTTTTCTCTCTCTTTTTATTTTTTTTTTCTTTCTTTCAAGGCAGGCAACAGCGTCTTTGTTAAATAATACATTGCAAGGTTATTTATAGACAGCAAGATAAATCGATAGAGAGGGAGTCTAAAAAATAGCAATTTTAAAAATATATATTCAGGAAAAACTAGTTTGGTTCAGCGTTTTTAACGGTTCGCTTCCTTCAATTAAAGATTTCTGTTATCTGTCGTTGTCCAAAATCCGGACTCTGTTAAATCTGGGAGATGAGGGTTTAGCCAGTGCCCATCTGGTCAGAGAGGGATGATTTTTTTTAAAAGGAATGCAGATTTCCATGCCTGAATGAGACTTTTTGCACCATTTTCATGATAAATCCCGTCTAGATGATATCAATATAATAGCGATCCGACAGTTCATCAGCAGGTGATTATTGCTGGAGTTACAAAAGGGGGGATTTTTTTTTTATTGCCTTCTAAACCGAAATGAAGTGATAATTATTTAGCCATTTGGCCGACGTTATTTGACAATAATTACTCAAGCTTTCGCCGTTCACTTACTCATTCCGGGCGATGAATACTGCATTTCAACCCGACCACAGCAGGTTGAGGAATTATTTAATCGCTTTCAGGCACGAATACGTTGCCGGTGAGGGCAGCGAGGGGCAGGGGCACGGAGGTTCAGCCGCTTCCGAAAATCCTCAGCCAAATCTCGGTGGATTAGAGGTTTTCTTAAAAAAAAGAAAAAAAAAAAAAGAAGAAAAAAAAGAGGGTAGAGAATGGCTTTGAGTGTTGGCGGGGCTTTCAGACACCTGGTTGGAAAAAAAAAATATGTCTGTTCCTTCTGCAGCGTGGCTCCGAGACATAAATTTAACATGGCTCATGGTGAAACGCTCCTTTCACGTCGCAGGCGCTGGCTGGAGCTGGCACGGGTTTCTGCCGACACCGACGCAAATCGAGAGGCTTTTTAACATTATTTTTTTGTGGTGATGAGGTATTTTTTTTAACAGACGGAAATAGGAAAAGCGGCGAGAAATGTGTTGAAAACTCGCTTCGCGTTTGCAGGGTTGTAATAAAACGGGGAGATCCCTTCTGCTGCTTTATTTCTGTGCTTAGCACCCGCAAAGATGCTGCTGTGCCTGTCTCTCCGTGACCTCCTGATTTGGGGGCAGATCCTGCATAAGGAGGAAAAAAAAAAAAAGAAAAAGGAAAAAAGATAATTCTCCCTCTTTGTCAT
>NW_010205892.1:1673-2510 GCF_000695765.1 Mesitornis unicolor
CCACGATTAATTTGTGATTTTTTTTTTGTGGTTATTTTCGGGAGAAAAGGGATTTTTTTGAGGTAGGGAGGCAGACACGCCTGGGCCATGGAGCTGATGGCTGTGCTTTCTCGCCCACCCAGACCATCCTGAACTCCATGCACAAGTACCAGCCCCGCTTCCACATAGTCCGGGCCAACGACATCCTCAAGCTGCCCTACAGCACCTTCCGCACCTACGTGTTTCCCGAGATTATTTTCGGGAGAAAAGGGATTTTTTTGAGGTAGGGAGGCAGACACGCCTGGGCCATGGAGCTGATGGCTGTGCTTTCTCGCCCACCCAGACCATCCTGAACTCCATGCACAAGTACCAGCCCCGCTTCCACATAGTCCGGGCCAACGACATCCTCAAGCTGCCCTACAGCACCTTCCGCACCTACGTGTTTCCCGAGACCGACTTCATCGCCGTTACCGCCTACCAGAACGACAAGGTATGGCCGGCAGCCCCTGTCCTCTGCCTCCCCCCACGCCCCTTCCCGATCCCTACCCCTGCTCTCACTCCTGTCCTATTCTCCACCTCGAAGTATTTGTATTTGTGTGCGTGCATCAGGACATTTGGGGGGAGCAGTAGGAGAAAGGTTAAATCCCAAACCCTCAACTTCATATTGCTACTATTATACAGTAATAATATTACTATTATCATTACTGTTATTATTACGAGCCCTAATACTAATGCTATTGTTACTATTTCTATTATTGGTATTATTAATTTCCTCCTGGACTCTTTCGCACTTTTCCTGGGCCGTAGGAGCCTTTGCTGCAGGCCCGGGCTGTGGAGAGCAGCGCCGTGGCCTGGGCA
>NW_010205893.1:0-6135 GCF_000695765.1 Mesitornis unicolor
TGCAGGTGTGTGAAGGAGCCGGGCCGCTGCCCGCACTGCTGAGCCGGCCTCAAGCCCGAACTTCCCGGTCCTGAGAATCTGCTTCGTAAGGCGGGCGGGGAGACCGGGCACCTGCCCCCGGCTGATTTATGCCATGGTAGCGGCGCCTGCTATGGCACCTGCCGGCAGAAAATACCGTAAAGAAGAATAGAAATCTCACGCTTGTTTGCACCGCTCGGGTACACCGACTGGAATGGCGGCGAGCGTGACCCTCAGATCAGGCGTAAGGTGTCCTTTGGGCAAAATTGGCTTTTTTTTGATAAGATGATTCTGGCCGGGGAACGCTGTCGGGAACTTGGCTGTTGTAAATGGTTTATAGGCCCACTTGAGGTAGATGAGGGTCAAACAAATTCCACAGGCCCTGTGTGTGACTGCTGAGATGACAAATGGTGACACAGCTTGCAGTGGGAAGTAAACTTCAAAACATATCCTCTATTAACAACCACCTTATTTATAGCAGAATTACACGAGGAAGTGTGAAATACTGGTACCTTTGGACTTAAAACAATTTAAAGACATATTTATGCTGTTGCTATACTTGCATACTACCTAAAGAGAGTCCTGAAAATGTTGTATCGCATCATTTAAACACAGTAGGAGTAATTTTATAATTTGCATTTTCTTACAATTCTCTATTAATGGTTACTAATTAAAGTTAGTAAAAATTGTTATTACTTGTATCCTAAAGAAAAAGTCGCCTATATTTGATATGAGTGTGGTATGTTGCATTATCAAGATACAGTTTTACTCATTCAGATTGCCGGCTTCTATACTATGTTATTCCCAGTTTTACACAGAAACAACCAAAGGAAAAGAAAGTGACAGTCCCTTGGTCTTCTGCAGTGGAGTTTGCACGTCATTCCAGGACTACAGAGTTTCGTCACAGAAAACAGATGCGTGGTCTGTGTGCATGTAATAGTGTCTGTACCTATAAGTATCTGTGCATTTGAATGTATGTGTTCATATTTATATATATGTTCATATTTTTATCTATATGTGCATACATCTTTGTGAATATCTAAGTAAATGGGAGGACTTTTAATGTTTTTAAAGACATAAAGCAAAACATCCTTGATAGTGACCTTTGGTACATTGTGGTTCTCAGGATAGAAATGTAAACTTGTTTGGTGTCTGTGTGTGTAAGTAAAGCTGAAAATCTTGCATTCTGTTCCCAGCTCTTCCCTTCTAGTCTTGGAGAAGCCAGCTCATTGCTCTGTTCATGGCATTAGAAAGTTTAATTAATTAATGCTTATAAAGTACTCAGATCTTTGGATGAAGATTCCATAAAAATGCAAGCTATTATTATATACTTTGTGTGCGTACCAAGTAGCTATGAAGTCTTTAATAATGTAACACTTAACCTAACTTTGGTTGTACTTTGCTTAACCAGCTGGCACAAGTTGTTAATGAGATAGTAACAGATATGACATTAAAACAACACTATGTTTTGGAACATAAACAAAAGCTTTCTTTTCTTTAATTGCTCACCTACATGAAAGTTGAAATGTTTTATAAACTCTATTTGTCATCATTAAAATGTCCAAGGCATGTTTTAGCAGAAACAGAAAACCCTATTTTCCTGATTTTTGGTGTTTTGTTTGTTTGTTTGTTTTAACAAGTGCTTTTGAACTCCTTAGATTCTGGAATGAGACAGTTAGGAGTATTTTGAATCTTCTCCATTATAATCAATTTGCAATCTCCATTATAAATCAAGTGTAAATCAGTAGTAGAATCAAATGTGATGATTTTTTGTTTTTCAAATGAGAGCTACTGACATTATGGTATGAACAATAGCCAACAGGATCTGATATTTAACTAAATGAGTTTTACAGCATCATCATTGGCTGATTAGAGCATAAATAACTCATCTTTGTAGGATGAGTATAAATCTGGATTAATCCCAGATAGTGAACGTCCTCATTCTATGACAATACTCACTGTTTACACCGAGACAGGCCAAAATATGGCTAAGCGTGTCGTAAAGAGCTGTGTTCAACTCAAAGTGGTATTTTTTTACCAGATTTTTATGCCACAATACTGTACATACTCCACACAACTTTCAAACTGGATTAAAAATTGTGTTTAAACTTCTCTCTTGTGTTTTAAAAATACAGTGAAAAGTTTGTCTTAAATATTAACTCCCTCTAAACCATTCTGTTTATTCATCCATTTGACTCTGCTGTTCAAAATTAATTGTTTTCCACTGTAAGCATTTTCTGTAGTATTCTTACCTCATATAGCAAAGGGCGTAATCATGCATTGACTATGTACTGACAACACACTGGAAGCAGTTGGAGCTTTGAGTAGAAAAAAGCAGTATTGGGTCCAAAAAGTAGTTTGAATATACTTCAAATGTTTCAGATGTAGCATCTGTTCTTTAGGGAAATGACGTATGATGTTCTGTTTTCCATACGGTTTATATTTCTTTCATTTACTGTTAACAGTACTATCTGCAAGCAGTACTTTTTAACTTCCCACAAACTGGCACATATAATAAAATATAATAAATATGTTGATGTTGTTATCACTAGGAGTTTGCTACAGGTGGGTGGGAAACAATTTAGCAAATTTGTTATTTATCACACTGTTCTACTACCTATTTAGTGAGAGAAAAACAGTGGAGGAAGTAATTATAGAATTCAATAGATTTTTTGCTTTCAAAGTTTGAGATTGAGAGATGATTAGATTTTCAACTGAAAGAGAAACAGTACATTTAAAATTAAGTATATGTGCATGGGAGTAGGGTGTTGTTCTATTTTTGTTTTGGTTTGGTTTTTTAATGGCAGCGTGGCACAGATGGAATAGAGAAAAAGTAGTATCTGAGTCATACAGTGCAAGTGGTATAGTACTGACTACCTGTATAGTACTGACTACCTATACAGCTACAAGAATAATAATTATTATGAGGGCATGCAAAACAACATCACTTTTAATATATTTCTTTATTTATGAAGTGCAAATTATGTGAGCAGGGTAAAGCAATTACATTTATAATTATTCATAATCTTTTGGCTAATAGCCATTGCATACCCTCTTTGTAATTTGATTTCTTTTTAATTAGTAGCTTTCCTTGTAGGCAAGAATGTTCAAGAAGTTGCACTAGGTCATTTTACCATCATGCCTGTATTCCCTTCCCCCATTCTTTTACCCTTAAAAATTCTCCAAGTTGAATTAAAATAAAAAAAGAAAGTCAGTAGCAGATTGTATAGCAGTAAAACCTCAAATAAAATCAGATCCAAAGAATCCCTTGTGGTTTCACACAATATCATAAAATTAAAGATTGCAGGAAACCAACAATATTAAACTGGGAACATTTGAAGAGAAATGACCAGACTTTATGAAAATGACACGTTGACTGGTCAGTGTGTTTTTTATCTACAGTTTCTTTGTTGAGGCATAGATCAAAGAAACCTGCATATGTTTTCATTTTGTTCTAAGTCTAACTAGAAAATTACATCCAGATGTTTAATAGGCATTCTGTTGTTTTTTCTGCATTGATTAGATATGTTGGTACTGTTTGCTTACAAGTGTAGCCGGATCATTAGCTAATGCAAAGAAATGTTTGCAGCAAGTTGCTAATTAGGTCTTTTGGAGACTCTCCATACTCAGGAACAATTTGTACAGCAGCCAGAGAAACTTGCAGTACTTGAGAAGTCGCTTTCCCTTCTGTGTCTGGGAAAAAAACAGTCAGTTGCTTTCCCTAATCTTCTTTTGCCTACAGGGATTGCAGCTTGATCCCAATGGGTCGAAGTGCAAATAAATTAGGAAGAGACCACACACACACCCACACGCATGCATGCACACACACTCACACAAACTCTGCTACACACACCCCAATCTGCTCTTTCAGTCAAAATGCAGTTGTACAATCCTAGAAAAAGCTAACCAAAATGGTGTGTTTAAAACTAAAATGTGTTAAATTCTCAACCTTCATGTTATCAAATACACAGCATGTTTGAGCATACTCTAGAGACAGATGGGGAAGCCCTTTATCATAAATGAGTGTACTTGAATTCATTATTGTGGTACTTATAATTAAAGGAGCTCTTTTACAACTTCACTACTTCTGCAGGGTACTTCAAGACAAAGCTTAGGGGAAGTGTATACATGGATGACAGAAAGGTGAAAGAGGTGCAGGAGAACTTCAATCTCCTGTGTTTTGTTAAGTCTAAAAAGGCGTCAGAGAATACTACCTGCTTAAAATATTGTCAGAGAAATTGTTTTAGACTTCATGGCTCTGACCTGATAACCTTCTAGGTGCAATGTCACCTTTCAAAAGATGCTTGACAGTGTCAATGACCTTTCTAATAAAGACTACCTGTCAGTAAATCACACTTCAGTCTGTTGCAGAATGAGGTCTCCACCACAGGAGATGACAGCAAAAGGAGCAATGTGTGTCTATTTTGTATATGCTTATAACAACTCCCTGATCCTGTTGTCACACACATGACTAAGTTTACTCGTGCAAATAGTCCCTTTGAAGTCAGTGACAATACTTGAATGAAATAGGATAGCACTGTGTCAGACTTCACCAGATTAGGGCCACGCATAGAGAATGCTTAGGTTATGTGTGACATACATATGCAAAACACATGTTGTTTTTTTTTACCAGTGAGGCAATGCAAGTGTGGAAGACTGGGGTTTATCCCCATTTCTGGGAGTAACCTAAAAGGGAACGGTGTCACGGAAGTACAGTTGACCATTTCACTTCAGTGGACTAGTCATGGTACACTATTTTTCCTTGACTTGCAAAATCCTAAAACTTTTCTAGCCTGTTTTGGTTCCCTATATATTGTCTTTTTGACATGAATAGTAGTTATTGGTCGGTTGTTTGGTTTTTGTTGGTTTTTTTTTCCCCAACCTGTCAATAACATATTTGAGAGTCTACAGATCATCAAAGGTTCTTAGACTTAAAACCACAGTGGAAATAGCATTGAGACAAATGGTCTTGTTGCTTCCACAACGTTTGTTGAAATGAGTAAAGGAAGTTTCATTTTAGAAAGGAAAAGGATTATCTGAGATGAAGAGATGACTCTAAGTGCACTGGTATTTCAGGGTCAGGAACAGCAGCTGCTTGCTGCCGGAATGGTACAAGAAGTCCCGTCTTTACCTTAATATCTGTTCTCTCCATATGAAAGCAACAACCTTTAGGAATCTTCCATGTACAATGTGATGCAGAAAATCATGACTCTCTGTCAGCCAATAGGAATTAGGTTCAACTGGAAGTTGGCTGGAGTTTGGCAGCTGTTTCTCTAATACTTCTCCCTACACTGAGATTATAAGCCTCATATGAGTGGCTCTTATACCAACCTTCTACTCCAGACCTCAGATTTCAGTTTGGTGGAGTCTAGATGAGAGCAGATTGTGCTGCCCTGCTGTCTCTTCATAATGTGGATCCTGTAATGCACTGACATGCTACAGCTGCAACATCTGTGGAGATGCTCTTCCAACACTGATGGCACTAGGTCTGTTTCCAGCTTTCCCCGTGCCATAAAAGCTCTGGGGTCCCATATTCTTGAAGGAATGGATTTACCAATATGTCTTTTAGGATCCAATGGGAAGTGGAGGGATTATGAGAAAGAAGTTACTGGACAGGGATAGTGATAGGGAGGAGAACTGAGGAGAGGAAAAAGAGTTATATGGGGAGGGAGCTTTTCAGTACCACCATGATGCAGTTCTTAACAAATGTGGAAATTTCCTTAGAAAAATGCCATTGAACATCAGGCAAGATTGTAAATAGCTATAGTTGCTCAGAGTATAAAAAGAAAATTATTAAATGTCTCAGTCATCCAGCACTGTCCACTTCTCTGTTTATATCCACTCTGAACTTACTGTCCTTTCATTGCTTTCCATGCAGATGTCTCAGTTTATATCCTGAAGGGATAATACATAATGACAACTGTGATTATTAATAGAGCACATCCATCCTCCAAAATACAAAATTTTAAATTCCATAATTTGATACATGTGTACAACTTTCACAAATATGGATCATCTACTCAGCCCTCAAGTGAATGCTCAGTTGAAGCATCCCGTCAAAAATACATGTCTTGCATCTATTGATCTTTTCTGATTGTCATGATTTATGGCTTTGCT
>NW_010205893.1:6166-8297 GCF_000695765.1 Mesitornis unicolor
TTTTTAGCCACTAAATCCTGGAAAGATGCTATTAACACATCTCTCCTCCCCAGAAGGGAAAAGAGAATAACGGAGAGAGACTTTAAAGGCTGGAAAATAAAACTAACAGATTAAATAAAACAATAATACTAATACTACAGGATAATAATGTAAATAGGAAAATAATTAAATGTATACAAATATGTACAAATATTTATACAAAACCAATATAAAATCACAGAATCACAGAATCTTAGGAGTTGGAAGGGACCTTGAAAGATCACCTAGTCCAACCCCCCTGCCAGAGCAGGATCACCTAGACTAGGTTGCAGAGGAATGCATCCAGGTGAGTTTTGAATGTCTCTAGAGAAGGAGATCCTCCCCTCACCCTCCCCCAATGATGATTACGTCACCAGAGGCTCTGCGGAGGAAGGCATTGGAAAATTCCCAGACCAGACTCAGCAGCAGGTGGGAACAGGATGCACAAACACAAGAATCAGGATCAGAGGCAGATGAACTATCACAGAATCACAGAATCTCAGGAGTTGGAAGGGACCTTGAAACATCATCCAGTCCAACCCCCCTGCTGGAGCAGGATCACCTAGACTAGGTCACACAGGAACGCATTCAGGTTGGCCTTGAATGTGTCCAGAGAAGGAGACTCCACAACCTCTCTGTGCAGCCTGTTCCGGTGTTCTGTAACCCTCACAGTAAAAAAGTTTTTCCTCATGTTTGCATGGAACCTCCTATGTTCCAGCTTGCACCCATTGCCCCTTGTCCTGTCATTGGACATCAGAGAGAAGAGCCTGGCTCCTTCCTCCTGACACTCACCCTAGAACTAGCAGGGTTCTGCTCAGACTTCGGCCATTGCAGGATCAAGACGAGCCAAAGGGTCCAAGATGAAAGACGGGTCAAGACCCTCATGATCCCTCAGTTTTATACTGAGTATGACGTATGTGGGACGGAATACTTACTTGGTCAGTTTTGGATTCGCTCCCCTGACGTAGGCACAGACACAGCACCCATGGTGAAACAATTGGCCTTGAGCTTATCCTTGTAGCAGCACATACTGGAAAAAACATGCTGCTAGTTTTCAGCAAATTCAGCCACTTAAAAGAGACTGAGCTGAAAAGTGAAATCACAAAATAGAAAATTAGTTCTATTTAGCTCAAACCAGGACACTGATACACTGGCATGTTTGTAATTAGTGGCATCACCCAGTATAAAACTGGTGTGAAGAAGAGGAAAAATAGATCCATCCCTGCCTCTAAATTACCAATAAACCTTCTTCTGCAGAAAACCATATGGTATGATTACACAGACAGTAGAGTAACCGTGCACCAGTAATACAAATATCTGAATGTTTAGCAGTTAGAAATCATGATGGACAGTTAAGATTAACACTGGTTGTTACGGAAAGGCAGTCAAAGTCACTGAAAGGACTTCTTTTTTTGTGAAAACAGAGGCCTAATGAGTATAGTGCAGGTTGGAGGTTGTGTGTTGTATTGCTTGGGTGGGGGGAGGATGGTTGCATGGGATTTTTTTCCTCTTTTTTTTTCGTGGTTTCCACAAGAATTATTTGCCACCTATCCACCTGAGCTCAAAAGCAAAGAAAAGTATGTGCATATCTATAATTTACCATTCTAAATTCAGCAGTTGGTAGCTAGATACTTTCTATCCAACCTCTCACATTTTCTGCTGTAACTTTACTGTCTCTGCTAGTGTGCTTATGCTTACTTAGATGCTCAGCTGTCTGAGTTAAGCAGCATTCATGCAGGAGAAAATCTTGATGTTACATGATCCAAGAGCATACCTCAGAAGATTGTCTGTGCCCTAAAACTAGCTATAGGTTGTACTTTAGGAACAGACTGGACAACTTCGATGAAATAATTATATCTTCATTAATTTTGCAATAAAATAGTTTGCAAATCTTACCAATGCAAACCATGAAAAGCAGGGAGAAAGCAGCACAAGGCATATAGATGTACAGATACACCATTTAACATAAATATACATTGGATTAAATGTTCTCATATTCCCCATATGAACACATAACACTTAACTGTCAGCATTTTGCTTTTGAATTAAGGTCTTTTACTTGAATGAAAGAGATATATGATTAGTCTTCTGAAGGTAGTTCAATACAAGAGAA
>NW_010205893.1:8328-10369 GCF_000695765.1 Mesitornis unicolor
GAGAACTTTTACAAGTGCTCTTCACACCTTCAAGTAAGATGTCCTTGAAAGACAAGAACAGTATTTGAGGATGTGTAGAAAGCCACCGGTTGTGGATACCATTATTAATGAAGTCCTCTCCTCTCTCTCCTCTCCTTTTTCCTTCCCTTTTCCTTCCCTTTCTGCTTTTCCTTTCTGCTTTTCCTTTCTCCTTTTCCTTTTCCTTTTCCTTTTCCTTTTCCTTTTCCTTTTCTTTGAAATGTACTACCTGCTGTGAAGAGCAGTTACTTAAATGCAACTCTTCTCTAAAAGTGCATAAGTATTTTATTCATTTAATTAATCTGGTAAACTTTGTCCATTTTGTTTTTATTTACAACCTTTTCTTAGGACCTTTATTTTGCCTGTGTTTCTTATAAATGGTGGTATGTCTGAATGTAGATAGACATCTGAACATCTGTTGCAATTTGTCATTTAAATAAGTAGATATTTTTATCTTGAAATAACATACTATAGTTTGAATTAGAGGGTTTTACAGTTTCTTTTCTTATACTGTCAATGCCACTAGAAAAAAAAATATGGGGAGAAAAAAACAAATCACAGGTGATTATTCAACTTTAGGTCTGTCATAGGCTGAGATACTACTGAAACAGAAAAGGCCATGTTCTAAACCAGTTTTCTTTAAGTGGTTCACATAGGGCTCCTGAAAGATGGTGCAGACAAGGTCACTCATGTTTTTAAATATTTTTTTAATACCGGCTGGCTCTCTCCCTACTAGCCAGCCAAACCACGAGACAAATTCTGAATCCTCAATTGAGCAAAACTGCCAGAAGCAAATTGCTCAACAAAACCTGGTGTATTTTTCTATCCCAAGCTGTGAGACACCTTGCAGAAGGCCGTAGGAGGGGGACAGGTCCTGTAAGGAAGAAGAGGTATGGCACCAGGATGGTTATCTTCTAATGGTTTCCCTTGAATGCGGGCTACCAGTTGCAGCACAACCGTAAACCCAGTCTCCTTTTCTCTGCCTCACACATCAACCTACCTTGTTTAATATCATAAATTAAGTTTATATGGATCCCTGCCCTGGGGTCATAAGGCATGAGAGACTCTCAATGCATGAGGTTCAGGGCTAACTTTAGGAATACCAACTGTGTAGATATCTTGCCCTATGTATTCAGCAGGTCCCATTCACTTCAGCTGGAGTAGTATTTCCCAGGTACCTGACATATCTAATAAAATACACTGAATGTCCTGAGATACTGTAAGAATTTTCCTGTTTGGGATCTGTAAGAAGAGACAAAAACAACCATCTAGAATCACCTATCTTAACCTACTTGTCAAGCATAGCTTTCTTCCCAGGAAGCCCATGCAATTGCAGAAATGTTTCTGGGTGTAGCCTGCAGAATTTTACTGCAAGGAATATTCTTCTGTCTTTTTCCACTCTTTCTTATTTTAAAGACTTTCATAATTTTGCTACCCTGCATGATTGCTGCCTTCTTTTGGCCACAAAGGACATCTGGGACTTGTTACTCACTTGCGTAGAGAAGTGCTAGAGTGTAATTTATCTGGAATACAGCACTAGAAAATGTTTTATCAATGCTTGTTGAATTCAGAAAAAAAAACACCCAATCTTTCTCTAGATAGCCTTCTTTTTTTTTTATTTCACATAATTTTTAACTTCTAATTGGAAGGTAGTGGAACTTTAAAAATAGAAATTTTCAAATCAATCAGCTTATTATGTTGAAAGTTCCTGAAACTCCACAGTAAATCTCCAGGAAAAGCAAAGAACACATTTTTAAGTATTTGAAAAGCATGAGACAGTGGAAAATAAAGTTTTGTTTATTTCAAGTGCTACTTATTTACTTTGCTAAATTATTTTGTTCACTGAAAATTTGAGGAACCATTACATGAAGTCTTACGCCTAGTTAGAACTTTTCTTAATGAGTAGAAGATTATTACAAAAAAGCTATGCTACTAGCATCTGGCCTAAGCCAGAAAGATTATTATTTTACAGAAGATTGTCTCAATTTAGCACTCAGGGCAAGCCCAGGAAGCAGGATTTTCT
>NW_010205894.1:0-1406 GCF_000695765.1 Mesitornis unicolor
AGTGCCCAGCCCAGCCCTAAACCACAACAGACAAGCTGGTGTTTTTGCTCTTGCTCACGCAGCATCAAGGCTTTCTGTACCTCTCCCACTTCAGAGCAAGGAGGTTGGGCATGGGATGGGGTTGGAAGGGGACATGGAGATATTCCAGCTGACCAAAGGGACACCCGTGCCATACGACATCGTGCTCAGCAACCAAAGCTCAGGGAAAGGAGGAGCAAGGGGGGACGTTCATGATTATGGCCATTAACCGAGCTGAGGCTCCACTTCCCAGGAAGCAGCTGGGCATCTGCCTGCGGATGGGAAGTGGTGAATGAATTCTTTATTTCACTTTTCCTTTCCCTATTAAACTCTATTACCTCAATCCAGAACTCTTCTCACCTTCCTTTGATTTTCTCTCTCCCCATCCCCCAGGAAATGCAGAGTGGATGCTTGGCTGCTGGCCGTGGTCAGCCCACTACAATATGCCATTGACATGTATTAATGATCACAAAGGTCTTATACATGTTGGGATATAGGACTTTTAACATTCGCAAGTAAAGACAGAGGAGCCAAGAAGAGGTATGAGACCCCTTACCCACCGTTACTGCCTCAGCATTGCGTGGTGGTGTATGAGAGAGCCAACCCCTGCAGGACCAGCAGCCATCCAAGGGCTGAGGGGCACGGATGGAGATGCTGCATCCCCTAAATGGGCAGGAAAAGTGCCCCTGAAACGAGCTTTTAACCTCAGCCCAGCCCTCTGGCTTCTTTTTTAATATTAAATGACACACAGTGACTGCCAGTTATGCGAATAACTATTTCCTTTATTATTTATAAAAATACCAACTTCAAATGTCGCTGGTTGACTTATTCTCATCCCATACCAGGGAGGAGCCACTGAAGAAGGAGAAGGTTGTCTGTCTTAAGGGCAATCTCCCTCTACTAAATCACCTTTCTCATGCCAAGCCACCACAGAAATCTCTTTCTCTTGTGTATCACATGTTGTGATGTGCTGAGAAGCCACTGCTGGGTCCAGGGAAGAGCAATCTCCCTGTCTTTCCTCTAAGAAAAGGGCAGACAAGGCCGATCGTGTGAGCAGAGAGAACTCGGCTCCCGACAAGCCAAACGTAATCCCAGTGACAGCTGGAAACATTCAGCATCTTCCAGAATGACGGTGTCTCGCCACAGGCAAAAATGTGCTTTCTGGGGAATGCACTCGATCGAGTATCATTAGAAAGGAGACTTAAAAGGTTGGCGAATTCAAAGCAAATGCGTTTGAAACTTCAGGACAATCATCTCGAATAAACGCTTCGGTGGTCCTGCCCTCGGGCTGGGTGTCGTCGGGTTGGGTGTTGTTCATCATCGGAACAACAGAGACCAACAGGTACGCTACCGTAGCATTGCTGGGAAGGTGAACGGAGCTACACGAC
>NW_010205894.1:1437-3309 GCF_000695765.1 Mesitornis unicolor
ACACGACGTACCTGCATGCAGCACATATGCACGGAAATACACGAGCAGCAATACTGATTTCATCTTGAAAATTTATATAACATTCAGTAAATCTCCCCCTCTGAAATACGCCTTCGTGGGCAGCCCCCCTTTTCTAAGCTGCTCTCCATTTCCCTGTCTCCTTTCTGTCTTGTGTTGTCTGTGATATGTTTGAACAGGACTCCATATAAAGATTTATTTAATCAGATTAAAGACAAAGCCTCTTTCAGATACAAGCAAGTGCTTCCAGTTACTTCCCCACAGATCAAGGGTTTGTGTTTTATTGTTTGAATCTTCCAAGTTAACAGCAATTTCATCTAAGATTAAAGCCGGCAACGTTTCTTGATCAGGTTATCCTAGATAATTTTGTTGGGTGTTTTTGGAACAGCAAGGGAGTATTTGCAGGTTTCTTTGTGTTTTTATATAACCAGCACGAAATCCTGTTGCTAAGCAGAAAGCAAAATCAATATAGTAGGCAAGCCATACCAGCTCATCTTTGAATCGCTGTAGACATTTCACTCCCCTGTAACCTCTTCTCTCTTCACGGTTTTCTTCAGTAAAAATCTGACATGACTTTGTGCCTAGCGTTTTCAATTTCACCATGTTCTAGAACGCGTCACATAAAAAGTTGTGCTGTTTGGCTCAAAAGTACCATTTTGATGAAACTGCCAAGACAGCCTCCGCTGTTAAATGACCGACTCTGAATAATGAGTGAAATGGGCTGAATTTTAAGCAGATATTCCTTCCGGTAATCTGCCAACATTTGTACAGCCCTTTCTCTTCCAGTCAAATCACGGCAACTGAAACCTTGGCTGAAGTGCTATATTGTGAAGAATGATTTATTCTGTTATGCCCTCATGTCCACCAACTGTGTATGGCCATGGCCAGGGAGGTTCGGATGGCAGCAGCAGTGCCTGGGTCACCCTTACCCCCCGGCTGCACCCTGCCTTGCAGGTCTGTGTCCTGGTTGGCTGGGACAGGATTCTGGGGTCAGTTTTCGGTTCAGGAAAACCCACAGTTCTTCAAGGACCACAACACTCAATTTTAACGAGAACAAAGTGATTAGATGCGTTGTTTTGGCCAGCACTGGTATGTGATGATCACAGACTTCAGCGGTTTTGGGATAACCAGGCGCAGAGGCTGGGGGAAGTGGAAACCCCAGTAGTTGACCCAAATCTGACCCCAGTCTGACCAATTAGAGTTATCTGTACCATAAATATCACGGCCCCTATAAATTGGGGAATTTTTTGGGACAGCCCTCCTTCTCCAATGGCTGTCACCTCGAGAGGCAATTGTCTCTCATCCTACCCCTGAGGCCTACTCCCCCACTATATCATTTAAGTATAACTCTGTGTAGTTTAAATTAATACTGTTGTTAATACTGGTTTTTATTATTTCTCTTTTATTAAGTCTATTTCCATGTCAACCCATGGGTTGGGAATCACAGAATCACAGAGCCACTTAGGTTGGAAGAGACCTCCAAGATCACCAAGTCCAACCCAACCCAACCCCACCACGGCCACTAAACCATGTCCCCAAGTGCCACATCCACCACTTCTTGAACCTCTCCAAGGATGGGGACTCCACCACCTCCCTGGGCAGCCCCTTCCAGTGCTTGACCACTCTTTCAGTACAGAAATTGTTCCTCAGACCCAACCTCAATCCTCTGGCACAACTTGAGGCCATAAGAGGTCACCAGGTGATGGAACTTCAGTTTAAACCACAACAGCTCATTAAAAGACCTGCCAAAATCCGTACCAACACAGACAACCGCATGGCCCAAGGTGGCCAACAGCATGGCCAGAACGGTCAATGGTGTCCGGCAGCTGGGCTGGCCATACTGGGCACTTTCAC
>NW_010205894.1:3333-8294 GCF_000695765.1 Mesitornis unicolor
ACTCTCAGCCACACCAAGAAGGAAGCGATGGAGTCATAGTCCTGGCGTGCACATCCAAACTCGGAGCTGCAGGATGCTTGTGCCGTTGTGCCTGTGTGCTTCCACATTGTGTCAAGCTCTGGACCAACCCAATGAAACCAGAACTGCCCAAATTTACCCCCTCCCTAGGACAGCCATTCTGCTACATCTTGTCTGTGCTGCTGACTGCCAATCTGGGCAAAAATCAACTGCTTTTCTGCTTTAAGCTGGAAATTCCTCTTGGCACTTGTGGGAAAAAAAAAACAAAAAGGACAAAAATATTCCATCTTGAATACCCAGGACAGAAATAAATATCTCGTGATTGAGCAGATATAGCGCAGCTTTTGCTGGATCAAAAGGATGATTAATTCACACACTTCATGCTTACAGAAGTTATTTTGGAATGAGCGTGAGCAATATACTCCTGGAAATTCCCAATTAGATTCAAGAGCGCGTTGGGGTGAGTAAGCGCACGCCCACTGGAGCAGATGTTTGTTTGCACTATCGCAGCGCGTGCATCACCTACCCAACCGCCTTCGCAGGGGGAGCGCTGCCGAATCCGAAGTGACCGCGCTGTTCATTTTATTACCGCGCTTCCCGGAATTAAGGTGTCTTGGAGAAAATTTAGAAAGAACCAATTTTCTGAGCCAGGGATGTTAGGGTGACCGAGCAATGTGCCAGTTTGTGACCCTCTACTCTGCCCTGGTGAGACCACATCTGGAATATTGCGTCCAGTTCTGGGCCCCTCAGTTCAAGAAGGACAGGAATTGCTGGAGAGAGTCCAGCGTAGGGCTACAAAGATGATGGAGGGAGTGGAGCATCTCCCTTATGAGGAGCGGCTGAGGGAGCTGGGGCTCTTTAGTTTGCAGAAGAGGAGACTGAGGGGAGACCTCATTCATGCTTATAAATATTTAAAGGTGAGTGTCACGAGGATGGAGCCAGGCTCTTCCCGGTGACAAACAATGATAGGACAAGGGGTAATGGGCACAAACTGGAACACAGGAGGTTCCACTTCAATTGGAGAAGAAACTTCTTCTCAGTGAGGGTGACAGAGCCCTGGCCCAGGCTGCCCAGAGAGGTTGTGGAGTCTCCTTCTCTGCAGACATTCAAAACCCGCCTGGACGCCTTCCTGTGTAACCTCATCTGGGTGTTCCTGCTCCGGCAGGGGGATTGGACTGGATGAGCTTTGGAGGTCCCTTCCAATCCCTAACGGTCTGGGATTCTGTGATTCTGTGATTTCTCATCAAGCACCGGCATCCCCAGCGTGGAGGTGGAGGTCGGTACCTGGTCCCACCAGTGTCCGTCTGTCCGGGTCCTCGCGGGCCGCAGACCCACGGCTGGCTGATGGCCTGTGGAAAGGCAGAGATTGGACGTTGTTACCACGTCTCCTTTTGGCTTTCGCCAACAAAGGGAGGGGGCAAAGCGTGGCCAAAGACGAAGCTGCCGCACGGGAGCCTCGCGCTTGGGTGGGAGTTAAGAGGAGAAACAAAAAAAGCCCCAGATGTGCTCTAAGGTCTAAGGCTGCGCCGTCATTCCTGAAACCCATTTGTCAGCTCTGAGTTTGGAAAGAAAGTAAAAAAAAACCACAGGTCTATTTCAGCTGGAGAAAATACTGACACTCGTTCTGATTTTACGGACGCAAAGAAAATCACGAGAAGAAATCCCGTTTTTTTTTTGTTTTAATAAGTACGCTGACGCTCTCACACGTTTCCTTTGGGAGAAACAGATCCAGCACTAATGCAGCGTGATTCATCAGCACACGCTTTGCAATGAGGAACAGAGCTGATATTTCTCTTTCACAGGCAGAGGGAACAGGGAGATGCAGCAGCTTCCCAGAAACGATGCTGTAGGGCAGAGCAAAGCCGGGCATCCCAGGGCCCTTCCCAGGCAGCCACTTACACAAAAAATTCAGATTATTTCCTTTATATCCATCGGAATTGAGTTTTCAAGCACTGAAATCTCTTACTTGGAACACTGCGGATTTTCCCTCTTGGATCAAGTTGTCGTTGCTCTCCAATGGGAGGGGAAGGTAAAGTTGGTTTATCACTGATAAACAGCGATCTCCACTGCTCAGGGCTTTTAAACCCCAGCCTCTGCAGTGCCTTTTGCTGATACTGAACAAAAGTGAACGTATGTTCACAGAGCAGCAGCAATAAATTCCAGTTAGGGGTGGGGGAAGAGCATTGGTACCTACTAGAAGTGTTAAATGATGATTTAATTTGCAGAAAGACACAGAATTTGTTACGATGCAGAGAAAATTCATATATAACCTGAAGCTGTCCTTATCACACCCTGTCTTCGGGATGAATTGCACCGATGCCGTTGTGTTTGCCCTGAGCTCAGTGGTTGGTGACATGTGGTGCTAATGCGGGGTTTCATTTGCTGAATGTAAACCCAGGTTTGACTGTTGTCAGAGTGCATCTCCATCCTAATTTATATCACTCCTTAAATATCTTCTCTGAGCTCTACCGAGGACAGGAGATGGAATATTGCAGAAGCACCCGGTCTCATCTCTGTCTTTGACCTCCTTGACATCATTTCAGGGAAAAACCAGCACTGGGTTTGATTTACCCCTCCAGAGGTGTGCGTCTGGTGAGACCACAGCTGCAATCTTGTGTCCAGTGCTGGGCCCTCAGCTCCAGAAGGACAGGAACTGCTTGAAAGAGTCCAGCAGGGCCACAAAGTGATGGAGGGAGTGGAGCATCTCCTGCTGAGGAGCGGCTGAGGGAGCTGGGGCTCTGGAGCTTGGAGCAGAGGAGACTGAGGGGTGCCCTCATTCCTGGGGATCCATTGGGAAAGGGCAGTGTCAGGAGGAAGGAGCCAGGCTCTGCTCTGGGATGGCCAATGCCAGGACAAGGGGCAATGGTCCCAAGCTGGAGCACAGGAGGTTCCAGCTGAAGATGAGGCCAAAGTTTGTGAGTGTGAGGGTTCTGGAGCATGGCCCAGGCTGCCCAGAGAGGTTGTGGAGTGTCCTTGTGTGGAGACACCCAAAGCCCTGGCCGTGTTCCTGTGTGACTGCTCTGGTGATCCTGCTCTGGGGGGGTTGCACTGGGGGAGCTTTCCAGGTCCCTTCCCACTCCTGACATTCTGTGATTCTGTGAATGGAAAAGGACCGAAGGAAAGTGGTGGTCTCAAAATGGGGAAACTCGTGCCTGTGACACCCTGCCTGTTGTCCTCTTGAGTGGCCCGGGTGCTGCCCCATTTTCTACCATTTTCTGCCCATTTTCTACCTGCTGCACTCCTCTGACACAGAGAGGTGCTTGATCCCGGGTTTTTTGGGGTTTATATTTTAAAGGACACATTGTGCTCCATCCGGATAATGCCGTGACGCCTCCTTTTTCCCTTCCCTTTGATCTGAAATAGATGAGAACCGGAGCTGCTCGCCTGTGAGACTTCCCAGCTCCGCAGCGCTAACAAGGGCTGGAGAACAAAGCAAGAGGAGGGAGGAATGAAAATAAATTGCACGTGAGAAAGCAGGAGCCCCAAAGGCAAGTTTTACATGTCAAAACGCTTATTGGCTGCTTGTTTTGAGGATTTCAGCTTAAACAATGCAGGAAAGGCAGTGGCCTGAATCCTGGCAGCTGGAGGCTGGGGAGATGCAGGGAAGTGCGGCTGCGATGCTCTCACGATGCTCCGGCTTCAATTTATTTTTAGAGACGGGAGCCGCTGCTCTTCCACAATACCCAGCGCCAGGAAGGCTCTCGGAGGAATTCGGGCCCTGCGACCTTCACATCCACGGCTCTGGGCCCTGCTCGGCATTTCCAGCAAAACCCTCTTCTCCAGATCGTCTGGTTTTTGTTTCTAAGCGCTGACGCCACTCATAAGATTTCAGGAAAAAATTAAGATAATTAGCACTGCTTGTAAGTAACTTTTAGGGAAATGTCAGCTGCTCTGCTTTCGGCATATGCCGCAGCAGTTTTCTCCAAATGCTCGGAATTTTGTCTCCAGCTTCCTGAGGATGAAGCGGTCGCGCCCAAGCTGCGTTGCGACCAAAGTGGCACCGGAAAATTACAGTCTTCAGCAACCTGCAGGCTGCGTTAAATACGGGGGACTGAAATCATCGCTGGAGGAAATAAGGAAGGTGAAGAGAGATTTCTGATCAGAGCTTTGTGCTGGTGGAGGACAGCTTCTGTCACTGATTTTGGGAAGAGTTTGACAGAAATTTTCGTAACAGAAGCCCTGATCATAGCATGGTTTTGGATGTGGAAAAAACCACAAAACCCAGTGTAAAATCATCGAGTCCAAGACCTTTAAGATCATCGCATTCAGAAATCTCAGTTGTCATCTCCCACAACCAAATACCTAGAAGTTGTCCTCCCTCCCCAGTCGCAGGGGTGGTACCTGGGTGAGAAGCACCTCTGAGGCCTTCTGTTTCCAAGATGGCTGACCACTGTTTGAGGGGACAGGGCTGGGGGAAAGGAGCGAGGCAGGGCCGGCCACCGCCCTCATGACGTGGGGCCACCACCAGCACCTCCACCAGCCCCATGGAGTGGGGCCACCACCAGCACCTACACCACCCCCATGGTGTGAGGCCACCACCAGCACCTTCACCAGCCCCATGATGTGGGGCCACCACCAGCACCTCCACCACCCCAAGGCATGAGGCGGGGGCCCCCCCCCAGCCCCTTCCCCCCCCCCATGGTGTGAGGCCACCACCAGCATCTCCACCACCCCCATGGTGTGGGGCCACTACCAGCATCTCCATCACCCCCATGGTGTGGGGCCACCACCAGCACCTTCACCAGCCCCATGGAGTGGGGTCACCACCAGCAGCTCCACCACCCCATGTCATGAGGCCACCACCAGCACCTCCACCACCCCATGATGTGGGGCCACCACCAGCAGCTCCACCAGCCCCATGGAGTGGGGCCACCACCAGCACCTTCACCAGCCCCATGACATGGGGCCACCACCAGCACCTCCACCGCCCAACATGCTGTGGC
>NW_010205894.1:8305-9350 GCF_000695765.1 Mesitornis unicolor
GGGCCACCACCAGCCCCTCCCCCCCCCCCATGGGGTGGGGCCACCACCAGCACCTCCACCGCCCCACACGCAGCCTGACAGACCATTGACTGCTGGATTCCTAAATATCCCCTCATTCTTCCCAAATGCTTGGACTCATGATCTTAAAGGTCTTTTCCAACCAAGTGATCCTGTGACTCCATGACATGCTGCAGTGGCCCCGTGCTCCTCCATGAATCTTTGAAAATTATTAATGCAGCCAAAAATTATGTTCCTCAGCATGAGGGCAAGAGAAAAAAATAGGAGTTGCTTATTGCTGAGAGAGGTGCCAGATTAATAATTTCTATTTATTTTTTTTCAGTGAACCCATATTTCATTGAAGTCGGCTGAGAGCTCAAAGGAGGAGATTTCTCTGTCTGTTGAGTTTTTCTGTCTGATTTATACACCCAGCCCATCCCAATCAGGCTGCCTCCCCCCACGCCCCCCTTGAGAGAAGCACCATCTTCTCCTCACGAAGAAGCGCTTCCCTTGATCTCTGTAGTGCCTCTTATCCTAATTGCAGCTATCTTGTTTCAAACCTCTCATTGTCTTCCCAATTATGAACCAGCCCCGGGGCTCGGTTCCCATCCTCAGGAGGAGCAATCGGGGCCTGAGCCACGTCCCTGTCTCCCGAGCTGGCAGCGCGGTGCCGGTGACGGCAGGAGATATCCTTTGTGCAAGGCTCCTATCAGCAAACCCAAGATGCTACAGCTGACAGCCCGTGGCATAAAAGCTGCTCGGTGCCACAGTGCTCTCCGTCTCTCTAATTAAAAAAAAAAAAAAGAAAAAAGAAATAAGAAAAAAAGAGAGGGAAGAGAAGCTTTCTGCATACTAAACACCCTCCATTTCTCAGTGTGGATGCAAACACGTTTCTGGCTGTTCCCCGGGGATGGGGAGGATACAGGCGTGTGCATGGCTGTATCCCCAGGGACAGGGAGCAGAAATGGCACCGGACGTGGCCATGGGAGTGGACCCTGTCCAAAATCACCAGGAAATCACAACTTGGACACCTGCAGGGTGCAGGAAT
>NW_010205894.1:9473-11294 GCF_000695765.1 Mesitornis unicolor
CTCTTGAAAAGTGTGGTACTGTACGCTTTTTCAACTCTCCAGTCGTTCCGTGGGTTTTCTCTTGATTTACAGTGGTGCCAACCACAGCGATGGTCAACAGAACTGGACGTGGGGGACGGAGATTTGGGGTTGACTTCCTGGAGCTGAAAATAGCTTGAATGTTCTGGCTGCAAGGGCTGGTGGGACAGAGCAATGTATTTGAAACATAACGTGCAAGTGCAAGATTTACATATAACCCCGACCACCAAGAAAAAAAATTTAAATATAAAAATAAAGAATCAGCCCTTTTCACTGACAAGAGCACAGTGCTTAGTATTCAGGACACCGCATCTGAATACATTGAGCAAATTATATGTGCCAAACTATTCACGCATCGCCTGACTACAAGATTTACTCACACAAACAGCCACAGAAACGACATAATAAGAAACCTTGGGTGTATTGGCAGAATACAGATATCCTCGTGGGGAGGGCGCCTGACGAGAGGGTTTGTGCTGTGACCTGCTGGTCATTCTGAAGCTTGATAACACCCAAAATCTGGAGCCCAAGGCAGCGCTCCTGTGTCCTGCCTATACAATCCAGGCAACCCAGGTCTCCCTGCAGTCAGAAATACCACTTTTTCCTTTCTCTCACCCATTTTTCTGCTCTTAACAGGCTCCAGATGATCACCTTGCATCTGTCGGGGAGGTCTGAGTGTGTTACCATTTCCCAAGGAGCTGGTACAGGTAAGCTGGGCCAGTTGGATGCCAGTACCAATGCTCTATCAGTGCACTTCAGCTCCACGGTCATGCAAATAAAAAACTCCCTGCAGTGGCTACTAAACGTAGGTAAGAAAGAGCAGTGTTTTCAAGTATTTTCAAGTGTTTTTTCGCCAAAACCAGCCAACAAGACCGTAGCTGAAAGGTTTGGTTGCATTTATGGTTAGAGCTCATTTTGAGGTGTGGATCTCCAGTAGGTGCCCAACACAAGTGAACCTCATCAGAGATGGGGGCTCACTCTGAAGTGGCAAATCTCTTTAAACTGACTCTAACTGCATGAGCCTCTTTTGGCTCTGCTTCCTGGTGATGATGGCCTGACCCAACCTCTGCACGGATGCTGCCTACCAGAGGCGTGACGTGGAAGGAGTGGGTTTATCAGAAGCCCCGCAGAGATGGCAGCTGCATTTTCACAGACTTACAGCAAGGTTTGGGTGGGAAGGGACCCCAAATCCCCCCCAGTCCAACCCCCATGGGCAGGGACACCTCCACCAGCCCAGGCTGCTCCAAGCCCCGGCCAACCTGGCCTTGGGCACTGCCAGGGAGGGGGCACCCACAGCTTCTCTGGGCAACCTGGGACAGGGCCTCACCACCTCACAGGGAAGGATTTCTTCCTAATATCCAGTCTAAATCTGCCCTCTTCTAGTTTAGAACCATCACCCCTCATCCCATCACTCCCTGCCCTTGTAAAAAGTCCCTCCCCATCTTTCCTGTCCCCTCCAGGTCCTGGAAGGTGCCCTAAGGTCTCCCTGCAGCCTTCTCTTCTCCAGGCTGAACAGCCCCAACTCTCTCAGCTGTCTCCATAGCAGAGCCCCTCAGCATCTCCGTGGCCTCTTCTGGACCCACTCCAACAGCTCGTTGTCCTTCTGATGTTGTTCCATACCAACCCCTGTCCCAGATGCTCTGATAAACCACCCTTTTTTACCTTTGCACCTGCACGTAGCTCTGGAGAAGGCTCAAAAGCTGGATGTGAAGATCAGCTGAGCTGGATTGGGGCAGACTGGCCAGCCACATCCCTGCCTGCATCTGCCATTTGAGCTTGTTGTCTTCTATCTCCCCTCCAACC